>NW_026586383.1:4363113-4367416 GCF_907164565.1 Psammomys obesus
ACACACACACACACACACACACACACACACACACACACACACACACAAGCAGGGACAGAGTTAATGTGTATGGGGGTTTTGCCAGCACAAGTATTTGTGCCCCACTTGTGTGCCAGGTGCCCTTAAAGGCCAGAAGAGGGCATTAGATGCTCTGGAACTGGAGTCACAGATGACTGTGAGCCTTTATGCGGGTTCTAGGATATAACCTGTGTCCTCTGTAACACGTGGTCTTAGCGGTCGAACCGTCTCTCCAGTCCCTAAGGGAACTAGTTTCAAGAGTAGCACTAGAAGAATTCTAGGGAAAACAGAGCTTAGAGTCAAACTTGAACTCAGCACCCTGCCACAAGAAGGCTACAGGAAATCCCTATAGTCTGACTGCCGAATTCAGGAGCACGGGGCTTCCCCTGGCAGAGGTGGGGGTGGCAGGAAGCTGGACACCACCCCCAAAGCAGCTGAGGGCAGTGAATCAAGAATTAAGGTTCTACCTGGGGCCTGGCATGGTGGCGCACACCTGTAAGCCCAGCACTCAGGGAGGCAGAGACAGGTGGATCTTTGTGAGTTCGAGGCCAGCCTGGTGTACAGAGCAAGTCCAGGACAGCCAAGGCTACACAGAGAAACCCTGTCTCAAACAAACAAACAAACAAACAGACAGACAGACAGACAGACAAACAAAAAAACGTCATCTGGGGTCATTAAGGGCTGGTTTTGGACCCATCCTGTTTCTTCCAGGTTGTCACCATGCTCACCACAAGCCCTTCCCTTTAAGCCTTACAGAGGTCTCTGTGAGATGGGACAAGGGTGTCTCCAAAAGGAGTTGCCACAGGTCTTTGCCTGTTTCATACTTGCTTCCAGTGAATGCAGGGAGAGTTTACCCCACATCCACATCGGATAACTGGTGACGTAGGTGCATAGCTCATCCAGGAGAGGAAGCAGCCACGTGACCCAACCAGGCCAGCCAGGGACCTCCTCTGGTTAGGCACGGTGGTGCACACCTTTGATCCCAGCACTCAGGAAGCAGAGGCAAGTGGCTCTCAGAGAGGTCCAGGCCAGCCAGGAATATACAATGAGGTTCTGTCTCCAACCAAAAAATGCCCCCCCCCCCCAAGCCCTCCAAAACCAAAACCCTCAAATTCTAACTGTACGGATAGGCAGTGTGTAGCATCTGTACCGCAGAGAGGACTTCCTGGGAGAGCCACAGGGGAGCAGCGCCGCCGTGATGAGCACCTCCAACACACACTGCCTGCACGATGCATGCAGTCCCAGGAAGCTTGTGCGATTTGCTGGCCTCCTCTGTGACCTCATTTAAGCCAGTTTGGTCAGATCTCCTTCACTTCCTCCCTCACTGCTGGCAGCAGGTTCCGGAAATACTCGCAAATGGTACTGATCACTAGCACACTAAGTACCAAGCGCCGTGCCGGACACGGTACCCACGGTGGGAAGAGAGCAAAAGCCAAACAGACAGAGGCTGGGGCTCGTACAAAGCCCTGGGTCTGAGCCCCCGAACCTCTGACACGGTAGTCATCCACCTGCCCCAGGCAAAGATCGATTTGACTGTCGGAAGAGAAAAACAGGTTTCAGCCTGGTGTAGGCCTCTTACCCGGCCTCTGTTTCGACACTCAGACATGACGCTTGCCCAACTCTCTGTTAAAAGTGCAGAGGGCAGGTCCTTCCTGGATCCAAAAAAATTACTACAGGCTCAGCATCGCACATCTGTTCAGTCTCCCAGGGGAAAGCTAAGTCTTCTGATTATTATTTATTACTGAAGGAACTGTCCTTATGTGGCAAAGGATGACCTTGGACTTTGAGTCTCTCTGCCTCCACCTCCAAGATGACCGGGGTCCGGGTGTGCACCCCTCTGCTAGGTTTACGACAGCCTAAGGAATCCAGTGCTCTGTGCCTTGCCAACTGAGCTCCAGCTCACCCCGCCTTCTTTTCAAGATTAAACAATTCTCTCTAACCACAGGACTGGAACACAGCACCGTGGAAACGCTAGTTGCTTATTCGGTGAGTAAATAAATAAATCATGCCAGCAGGGGGTGAAAAGGGCACCCTTGGTTTCTCAAGGAACTTCTTGTGGGAGCTGCACTAAATGACCAGCGGCTCCTCTGAATGGAGGAGGAATGGGAGGGAGGAAGAGAAGACACAGGGCGACTCAACCTCCGGTGCTCACTGCGTGGGAATGGTGAAAGGAGCTACCAGGAACCAACCGGAGAGGGGTGGAGAGAGGGCTCAGCAGTGGAGAGCAGTTCCGGGCACCCCATAGACAGCCCATAACTGCCTGTAACAGACTTTAGTGCCGAAGAACCGACACCATCTTCTGGCCTCTGTGGGCACCCGGACACAGGTGGCACACTTGCATAAATAATAAATAGAAACCTTGAAATGGGTTGGCTTCTTGTAGACATTAGGACTGGGCAATAGCCACGAGAGGGCTGGAGAAGGCATGGCTCATTCAGACTAACAGAGGTGTACTTTTGGGACGCTGAGATTTCGAGGCAGCAAGGTCTGTACCCCTTTGGGTAATATCACCTGTCTTCCACAAAGGGCTCTGAAACATTTTTAAAAAGGAAAGAGGAAGGAGAAAAAAAGGGGGGTGGGGAGGCCAGGTGATGACATGGAAGACGCAGTTTGAGGCCTGGCGAGCAGCTGGCTTCAGGAGGAGTTGAAGCAAACAGGAAAGACGGCATGCCCAACATGCCAAGAGAACCTGACTGGAACTGCTCCGCAGCCCACACCTGTCATCCCACATGTGGAGGCTGAGGCAGGAAAGCCAGGAGTCATCCTTGGCTACACACCTAACTGAAGGTCAGCTTGGACTTCACAAGACCACTCTTGAAACAAACAAAAGCTCAAGACCAAAATTAAGCACTAAATGGAGACACTGGCTTGAGTCTTTTCAATAGAAGGATCAATAATCCAAATCAAATCTAAGGCTAAATAATCATTCCCCTGCTTGACAGATTGTAGCGAGGCTGCTGTTTACAAAGACAAAGAAAAAAGAAGAGCGAAGGTGTTAAACCAGAAAGAAATGCTGGTTCACAAACCAACTGCCAACCTGAATATCGGCCACAAAACCAGTAAGACAGAAGAAAGATGCCTTCGCTGACGGGGAAACACAGTAACTGTCAATTTAGGATTGTGTCACCTGAGTAATTATCTCCCAAGAATGAGGAAGAAAAAGATTTTCCGAAAACTGAAACAGTTGAGAGATCTGAGGTGGTAAAAAGCACAGAGTAAGTGAAAAGTAGCCTGTGGGCTGTGACTTTGCCTCCATTGCTGATCGAAATGATAATGCTCCCCCCAACCCCAGGTGGGAAAGGGAACAAACAGAAAAGTATCAGGTAATAAAGGTTCTTTCCAGGTTCAACAGAGATAAGATCTCAGGGAAAATATTCATTAGGGACCACTTGTGTTGGGGGTGAGAGGGGGGAATGAGGGGTGGAGTTGGGGTGGGATGCAAGGGGGTGTAGAGGGAGGTGGGGTTCCCTGATAACCAAGGAACAGAGAATGATTTACATTTGCAAAGTTTAAAGGGAAGAAGCTCTGGTCTTAGAGAGATGGGGTCCCTGAGACCCCTTGGCAGATCAGTGAAGCTGTCTTCCATAAACCCATAATTAGCTGACTATGATGGTACAGCTGGGTGGTAGAGGCAGGAGAAGGTCTGTGAGTTCAAAGCCAACTTGGTCTACATTTAAGTTCTAGGTCAGCCAGGGCACACAGTAAAATCCTTGGGGTTTTGTTTGTTGGAGAAATCCCACTGTCCCCCCCAACCTTGAGGTGTTACATTCTAGAAGTCAAGCACCTTAGGGAAGGATTTTTTTTTTTTCCAAGACAGTTTTTCTGTGTAGCCGGGGCTGTCCTAGACTCACTTTGTAGACCAAGCTGGCCGAGAGCTGCCTGCCTCTGCCTTCCCCAGTGCTGGGATCAAGGCGAGCACCACCGCGCCCAGCTTGGGAAGGTCTTGATAGGCCAGGATCTTAGGTGTGGCTGGCTCACTTACAGGGGCAGCCCCCTGCGGGTTAAACGGCTGCTAGGACTAGTGAAGATGTTGCCTTAGGAGCTTGGGTGAAACTGCGGATTAACCTGGAAGCTAAGATAGCTAGGGAAGCCAGCGGAATGAACAAGAGTAACCAACGGATAAAGAGAAAAAAGATCAAAAAACACGACAAGGAAAAGCAGCTGTCTGAAGGGTGACCGACCACCTTAAGACAGGCAGCAAGTACCTTTCCCTAATGAGCCATCCCACAGCCCACACACACACACACACACACACACACACACACACACACACACACACACACAC
>NW_026586383.1:4367426-4389088 GCF_907164565.1 Psammomys obesus
CACACACACACACACACACACACACACACACACACACACACACACACGTTTTAATGCTCTGCATCATTACAGTTGTTAAAAGGAGGAGGCATTGAGCCAGAGGTTGTATAAACCCAGAAATTGGGAGATGAAGGAGAGAAGGTCAGGTGTTCAAGGTCAGTCTATGCTACCTGAGATCTGTCTCACAAAGTAGAAAGGTGAGAGGGTTGGAGAGAAGGAGGAACCTGGGAAGACACCACCCCACTTCTCATTTGCACAAGCAGCCAATCCCGGGGCTTTTGGAAATGGGAAACACAGAACACAAGCAGCAACTCCCACCTAAACTGTTTCCCAGACTACCAGTCCCTCAGCTTTGCCGGTGCCAGTGCCATCAGCCCAGCCTTGCTCTCCGCCCACCTTTTGTTAGTTCAACGTAATCACATAATAGAGCATTGAGGAACAGAAATCCAGCATTAGCTTTGCAGGCAGTGTGAACATTAGCTCACGATGTGAAATATGAAAGAAAGGAAGGGAGGGAGGGAGGGAGGGAGGGAGGGAGGGAGGGAAAGAGGGAGGGAGGGAGGGAAAGAGGGAGGGAGAGAGAGAAAGCCAACCAACCATCCACTGGAAAGTCCTATCAGGCTTAAAGACCCTTAAATAGAAGTTCCAAGGATGGGGCACAAGTGTGTTTTATGAGTGTGCCCACATCCAGGGAGGGGCGCCGAGGCCAGAGGAGTACAGGCTGTCCTGCTCCACCACGCTCTGCTTTCTTCCCCTGAGACAGCGTCTCTGGCTGAACCTGGAGCTAACTGGTGGCCAGCAAGCCCCAGTGATCCTCCTTGTCTCTGCCCCACCCCCTTCTATAACCCCACAGACCGGGGTTACAGGAGCCGGCTCTTTATGTAGGCCTTGGGGATTTGAACTCTGATCTTCATGCTTGCACAGCACGCTCTCTGAGCCACTGAGCCATCACTGCACACCCCGGTGGACTATGGCCACTGCACATATCCGCAAACATCTCCAACTCCAGGGCCTTTGCTTTGTGAGCCAGGGGGCACAGCACACTCTGTTTCCCTCTGAGGTAAACCTGGGGCTGAGAGCTGATAAGATCAGCATCGCCCTTCTTGGCTTGTAGTTTCAGTGATGGCCACCCAGGAGCTGCCTCTCAGGCGTCTGGCTCTAGGAGCCCCGTGAAGACTGCGCAAAGCTAGTACTTCCAAGAAAGACTTCTTCTCTACAGTGATCTCAGACGCTGATAGGGACTTTGTGTTGCAGCCTTTAAAGCGTCAGTGTTAAGAATTCTGCGCTGCCTCTAGCTGTTTCTGGAAACAAGGCAGACTTTAAATAAACACAGCGATCTTTCTCCTCTGAATTATTTTTCCCCTAGAAGGCGGAACCTCTTATAATTAGATTTTGGGATATGGGAAGGAAGGGGCAGGTGAGATTAAGAAACGAGGCTGGAGGTGGGCCTGTCTCTCGGCACAGGTCAGTAAGTTCAGACCTCTGGAAAATCAACCACCCCGTGGCTTTTCAGGCTTTTCTTTGACTCAAGCCTTACAGTAATGGAAGCTGATGTAATCTCTCCACTGTGGCTGCAAAGCCACACCATTCACAACTGTAGCTAAGTCATTCTATTAATCTTTTACAAAGTCTAAATAAACGGAGCATAAAATACACAGCACCGCTTGCGAGAGAGAGGCCTCTTGTCTCCCTCCTTCTCCCCTTTCCCCTCCATCCCCCATCAGCATGTAGCCCTGGCTGTGCTGGGAACTCACTCTGTAGACCAGGTTGGCCTGGCACTCAGAGATCTGACGGCCTCTGTCTCCTGATTAAAGGCGTGTACCGCCGCCGCCGCCACCGCCGGACTCTTGCTGTAGTTTTTAACCTTTAATATTCTTTCATGCGATGACCTGCTAGGTGAAGTGGTATTGAATCCCAGTGTTTGGGAGGCTGAGGCAGGAAGATGGAAAGCTGAAGCCTGGGGCTACAGGGAGAAACTTCATCTCAGAAACAAAGAAAGGCTGGGCTGGAGCTCAGTCTGTAGGCTGCTTGCCTAGTGTGCCGGGGTTCAATCCACAGCACCACGTGACCCAGGTTGTGGCGTACACCCCAGTAATGCCAGCCCTCAAGACCTGGATCGCTCTTGGCCAACCTGGGATACAAAAGGCACCGTCTCCAATAAATAAGCAAACACACACATATATGTCCCGTCCGCTAAGCTCATTAGATAGATGCTCAGTCTGTGCCCAGGCAGGCGACGTGTCCGCAAGTGACACTGGAGCAAGTGGACGGCTGCATAAGAAAAAACAAAAAAACTGAGGTGAAATCTTTACTTCATACTATATTAAAAAAATCAAAATGAACCACAGACATAAATGTAAGACCTAGAAGCATAAAATTAACAGAGGGAATAAACACAGGAATGCCTATGACTTAATTAGGCTTTCCTAGAAACGACAAAATACACACACAACAAAAGTAAAAACCAGTATCTGGAGAGATGGCCCAGTGGTTAACAGCATTGGCCGCTCTTTCAGAAGACCCAGATTCAGTTCCCAGCACCTACTTGGCTTGGTGGCTCAAACCACCTCTAACTCTAGTTCCAAGGAATCTGACACCTCTTCTAATCTGTGCAGGCACTATGCATACACATGGAACACACACATACAAGCAGGCAAAACACTCATACATACAAGATACAAAATCAATAAATCTATAACAATTAAAAAAAAAAGGAAAAAACTGGGCTTCATCAAAACAAGCAGTGCGTGTTAAAGAACACTATGATGGAAAGTGAAAAAAATCAGCTGAGCACAGGAGAAAAGTTTTCAAGGCGTAGATCTGTTGAGGAATTTACAGCAGGAATCAGAGAGAATCGGGGATGATAAAAAAAGCAAACCAGGCCTGGAGAAAAAGCTCAGTCACGCTTTGCAAGCACGAGGGCTTATCTTTAGAAGGAAAATAAAACAAGGACCGTGGCAATGCTTGCATATAATCTCAGAGATGGGGGTGGGTGGGCAGAGCAGAAGGACCCCTGCAATCAGTGGCCAGCCAGGCTCACCTGTTACGCAAACTTCAGAGCAAAGAAAGACTCTATCTCAAGCTATGCTGGACATTAAAAGTTGTCCTCTCGAGAAAGTATCTTTTATTCTCCTGAGGTAATTGTCGTTTCTGAGGCCTACTACCTCTGTCTGCTAACCTAGGCCATTGTCCTGGAAGCCTCCAGTCTCCATACTATCTTATTTAGGCCTAGAATGTTTTCAGCTTCTGAAACTTACTGCTGAATAAGCTCACCCTTTCTTGTTCTTTCTGAATTCTGACTGGCTGGTTCAACTCAGCTGTTCTGGCTCAAACTCCTCTCTAAATTGACTGATTCAATCTGGCTTCTCTTTTACTCTGAATGAATTGCTCTGCTTGGCCTCAAACTAACTCTAGCAACTTGTCCTAATTGTCTGGCTTCGTCTCATCCTCTGGCTTATTCCGTCTTCACCCGTGTCTAGCTTGTTTTCTCTTCAACCTGTCTCTGTAAAACTCTCCCAGAAAAGCTGTCTTCTCCCTCTCTCCCTCTAGGCTGCTCATCTTTGAGTGGCCCCTCTTTCCCCTGCTATTCTCATGAGAGTTGGGCACCCTATTCTGTCAAATCTTTCTCTGATTCACTTTGTCTGCCTCCCAATTAGACATCACTTTCAAACATGGCTGCTTCCTTCTACCAACTAACTTTACCTTCATTGTCTGGGATTAAAGGTGTGTAGGAAGGGCCTGTCTGTATTCCAGCCAGAGTAGCCACGTTACTGGATTAAATCCCCCCACACCCTCCAGCCTCCATACACACTCCCCACACCAACACACACACCCACACATTCACACTCACACACACACACAAGCAAATTACTGTTTAAATTAGCAAAGAATTTAAATAGACATTTCTCAAAAAATATATACAAATGACAAAAAGACAGAGGAAATTTGCTTAGGGTTTTTGGTCACCATGGAAAAGCAAACCAAAACCCACTCTGGTAAATCTGCTCATACCCAACAGGAAGGAAAGAACCGAAGTACATACATCCTGGTGAGAAATGAAACCCTCATATCCTTCATGGGATACCAAACTGTCCAGCTGCTTTGAGAACAGTCTATTGAAGCCTCAAGACATTAGCCTGAGTCACCTTATGTGATTCCATTTTCTTAGCTAAATGCCCAAAAGAATAAAAAAAGAACGTGTCTTTGGCAGAAGTTTGTCCACTAAGGCTCACAATAGTATCATTCATAATAATCAAAACAAGGGAGCAGCCCAAATGTCTGCCAACCCAATGGATAAACAAAATCATGTATACATCAATGAGATGGAATAGCACTTGGCTACAAAAATAATCAAATAGTCACATCCTCTACAGCGAGAAGGTGTCTTTTGACCTCAGTTGGTGTATGTGTCTGTGTGTGTGGTATGCATATAAGTGTCAGGTACACATAGGTACACCATGTGGAGAAGCCAGAGGCTGACTTCAGATGTCCTCTTCTATTGCTCCACACCCTTTGTTTTTTGAGGCCGGGTCTCTCCTTAGACCCGGAGCTTGTGAATGAGCTTAGCGATCTGCTTGTCTCCGTCCATGCCCACTAGCGCTGGGGTTACGGTGCATACCACCTCACTCGGCTTTTCATGTGGTGCTGGGGATTGAACTCAGACCCTCACGTTCCTGCAACAAGCATTTCGTGGACTACGTGGATGACTCTTGGAAACATGAAGCTAAGTGACTTCCACCGAAGAGTGAGGGCCATGTGACGCAGGATTCCATTTATGTGTGATGTGCAGAGCAGGCAAATCCACAAAGACAAAGTAGGTTGGCTATTTTCCCATAGGCAGGTGACTGGGAAGAATGGGGAGTGACTGCCAGCAGGTCCAGTGCTCTTTAATGAGGTGAGGTCCTAATTAGCTAATGGGGACACTCTGTCCAAACCCATAATCATCTAAAATCTCCTGCAGTGCACATCTTATAAAAGGTCAACTTTACAAACGAGTCATATCTCAATAAAACTAGGAATTCGTGCCTGGTACTATAAACCAGGTCACAAAATCATGGCTAGGGTGGACATAGTGCCTGGGGGGAGGGGAGCGCTTTCTATCGTTACTTTGCTAAATGGGCATGGTATCATACTTTCTAAATATTTCTATTTATACCCACAGATTAGCAATGTTCTCAGCCTGGGTGGGGAACCCTCCGTTTGCAGTGATGGGTAGTGCAGACTCACACCTGCTCAGAGCTCGTGAGAAGTGACCAGCTGGGGGCTCAGCCCCACGTGGGAATCTACACCATCCTTCCCAAGGCTCGGGCAGCAGCAGAAGAGGGGGCAGAAAGATGTAAGAGCTGGAGAATAGGGAAGAGAGCTGTGAAATGTCTCCTGGATGTGACATGGCTATTGTAGTCACCCACAGCTGTGACTATTTGCTTAACACATGGCCAAGACCAGGCCCATCATCATTCCTTCACGAGTCCAGTCCTCGGAGGGGCTCAAAGGCCCCACCCTTCCCTAAGGAGCTGTAGGTAGTTACAGCTGCTGAAGAGTGGAGTCCTGTTTGATAGTGGTGTCGCCCCTGGTTTAAGCTGCCCTTGATCAGGTAAATAATCCCTCCCCATGCTCACACAGGCACCTCTTATGAAGGGCACACTGGACTGATACAGAGAAGAGTCGCATAGACCCTAAGCAAGAATGACATGGAAATCTGTGAAGGGTTCCATATAGAAAGAAGGAAGACAGGAAGGAAGAAAGGAAGGAGAGAACCTGTTCAGATTGGGTAATCTGAACAGAGCTGGATACCGGTGTTGCTAGGAAAGCTGGTGGGAGAAAACAGAGATCGGTGGTGGCTGGCAGCGGGAAGCAGGCCGAGTGAACAGCGATTGATGCCAGGGAAGACAGCAGATGGAGAGGGTGCCCAGACCCTCACTCCGTCTCTTCCTGGTGGGCTCAGTGGACAAAACAGCAGCCCATGAGGGACAGCTCCGGGCAGCCTCTTGGGTGGCAGCAGGAGATGGTGAATGTGGGAATCAACAGTATGGAGTTTGGATGGCCACTACGGTCACCACATTAGCTGCTTTCTTCATTGCCACTAAAGGAATTAAGCAACAAAGGAAGAGTTTCATTCGGCTCACAGCTCTAGGGTACAGTGCATCCTGGGAGAGGAGCATGAGGCAGCTGGTGACATTGCAGCCATCCGTGCAGGATGCACAGCAGAAGCAGGGGGCTGCAGAAGCAGAAGCTGCAGGAGCAGGACACAAATGCTGGTGTGCAGGCCGCTTTCTCCTTCTACTCGGCTGAGGACCCCAGCCCATGAAATGGGTGCTTAGGGTGTCCCATTTGGGAGCCCCACCCCCCACGACACACGCGCCCAAAAACTTGTTTCCCAGGTGCTTAGATCTTGTCAAGTGGACAATCCATTAACCGCCACAGCCCCGGCAAGGAACAAGCAGAGCTACGTTTTTAAAAATTAGTGACAAGTAGCACAGATCTCGAGAAATTCCAGAACAAGGTACCCCGAAAGTGGTCCGCCGAGAGTTCTGAGCCGGTGATGGGGAGGCCGGCCCATGGCAGCTCTTTGTGCTGGAATTGTCCCTCGAATTTCAAGATGCTTAGCATCCCTAGCCTGCGTGGGGCACGAGCCAAGCAGCAGCACCCCTGCCCCACCCCAAACACAGCTTCTAGACGCTCTCCTCTTCTAGAGGCGGAAGGGCACTTTGCCTGTGGGGAAGCGCTGGGTGGGGCAACAGTTCATGCTTTTAAAGTCTCTTTTTTTCTCACTGCCCCCCCCCCCACTTCCAAAGACTTCTGGGAAATGGAAACTACGCTCTCACTCTTTGAAAAGGAGCTGACAAGATGGTGATTTAGATCCCAGCCCTCAGTCCACCGGATCTGTATGGCCTCAGCTAAGTTTGCTTGTGACAGTTAAGTAAATAAGAGGGGACTTCACGTTACTACCCGGATGCCATAGTTCATCTGAAAGTCACCAATAACAGGAAGGGTTCAATTAACTGGGATTGTTGCAATCACTTTGATTCTGTTTCAAGCGCTTGTAATCGTTGCAAGATTGTAACATCCTACAATTCCCAGGTCAAGTACTGGGCTGTTACCAGCTTGTAATAAAACTGTAAAAGGAAAGAAACCCCCATAATTTGGTTTCAACATAGAGTTACCATGGCACAGCCTTGAGTGTTAGCCGGTTGGGCTACAGCCACACCCCTGCACCCGGAAGGCCAGGCATGGAATTTGAATGACAGATACAGGGAAATGGGATTTGCTCTCTATTGTTTCATTTTTAACGGTTCAAACGGAAGTCATTTCTTGCAATGAAAGTAGCAAGGGGATGCAGGTATGTCTTAAGAAATGGGACAGCAGAAGTCAGAAACACCCCCCCATTCCTCCACCTGCTGATAATCACCCTATTTCATGATGTTCATACAACAGCCCCAGGTACCCTTATCTTGACCCAGAAGCTAACTCATGAACAAATAAGGTCCTTAGAATAAAACAGAGGGAACTGGAGCGATGGCTCAGAGGTTAGAGCACTCACTGCTCTTCCAAAGGTACCAAGTTCGTTCCCCAGTACCCAAACCAGGTGGTTCACAGAAATGTGTAACTCCGGTCCCAGAGGATCCAATGCCCTCTTCTGGCCTCCGCAGAGACACAGACATAGACATAGACAGACGAACACACACAATCAAAACTATGCACGGGCACGGAGAGGGGAGAGGGAGCATGTGTGGTGTGTGAATGCTTGCCTGTGTGTTCCTGAGTGTGGGTCCAGGGACCCCGCTTTGCCTGCCAGTCTGTTTGAGGCAGGTGTCTTTGTTGTTTGAGGCTGCGTGTACACAGGCTAGCTGGCCTGAGAAGGCCTGGGGAGTGTCCTCCTCCTGCCTCATGCAGGAGAGCCGTGACTACAGATACACTCTACCATGTCTGGCTTTTCAGTGGGTCTGGGAACCTGAACTCAGGTCCTCACACGGTGTGTCACTTAAGGTGATGCTCAGCATCTCGAATGTGCAGTCTCTCTAGGCTGCACAGGCTAGCCTAGAGCTTGTTATGTAACCAGGGATGACCTTGAACTCCTGATCCTCCAGCCTCTGTTTCCACTTAAGTTACTCTGCAGCTCGGTTGTGAGGTGTTCACCATATCTTAGGTCAACTGGCTACTGGTTAACCCAGACCACCTGATGGCTACGGTGGAACACAGGCAGGGCTGAGCTTCAGATGGTTCGTTTTTCTATTGCTGTGCTAATTCACCATGGTCAAGGCAACTGATAGAGGAGTTTAATTAGGCTTATGGTTCCAGAAGGTTAGAGTCCACATGGCAGACCAAAGGCATCAGAAGCAGGTAGCTGAGGGCTCCCATCTTAAGCCACAAACAGAAACGGAAAGAGTGCATTGGGAATGTGCTCACCTCCAGTGACATACTTCCTCCAACAAAGCCAAACCTAAGACTCCAACAGTGCCAGCAACTGAGGATCAAGTTTTCAAATATCTGAGACTATATTATTCAAATTATTATTTGAACATACTCAAACTACCACAGCCTGAAAAAGCTTTGTCTTTTGGGGTGGAAAGGCAATGCACAGTGTCTAAAATGAGCAACAAACTTCAAGAGACAGTACTACAAACATGTTATTCAGAGACATCAAGGCAGCTCGGTGGTAGAGTGCTCGCTGGCAAGGCCCTTCAATCCTGGAAACCAGCATAATAGAAAGAACTGACTCCCTCATGCTGTCCTCTAACCTCCACACTCATGCCGGCCAAATAAACAAACAGAATAAAATAAAAATATAATTCAGAGCTCCAAGAGATCTGAATGTGGCTACCTCTAGTACCTGCTGAAAAACATAAAGACCTAGCAGGGAATGATGGGGCACACCTTTAATCCCGGCACTCAGGGAGGCAGAGGCAGGTGGATCACTGTGAGTTCTAGGCCAGTCTGGTCTACAAAGAGAGTCCAGCACTTTGCTTCCTCAGGACACCCTGGCCGAAGGCAAAGACAACAGACAGTGGCCGCCCCCAGCAAAAACCCTGTCTCAAAAACAAACAAAGAAAAAACATAAAGACCTGTGTTTGGACCCCCAACACCCATGTAAAAATCTGGGTGTGGTGGTTCACGCCTGTAATGTTAGTGTTCGAGCCAGGTGGAGCCCAGAGGAGCCCAGGTTCAGCGAGATTGAGCCTCAGAAGATGAGAGGGAGGGCTGGTAAGACGGCTCAGCGAATAAAGGTGTTTGCCACCAAACCCGACAACCTGCTCCAAACCCCGGGGACCCACACGGTGGAAGGAGAGACCGACGGACATCCCAAGGAAAGAAGGAGGGGAATACAGTAAAGTGTCTTCATGCCTCTCCCCAGCCTCCACCGTGCCTGGCTGAGAGAGCGTAGCCACACGTGCGCACGCGCACACATGTATCGAAAAACAACTGCACGGGAGGATTTATCCACGGGGTTTCCCACCTTTCTCAGAAGGCTCGCTGCAGCCTCAGGAGGCCCACGCCAACCCGTCAGCACTTGTGTCTAGCGACGCGACTGCAGGCGCTTTACGCTTCTTCTTTTGCTCTTTTCGTTTTCTGGGAAGATGTGTGACAGAGAGCACGTGGACCGCACACCAGAAAACACGTGGTGGTGGTGGTCCAAGCCACCGCGCCCAAGGCCCAGGGCAGTCACTTGAGCGTCTGTTTGCTGAGGCGGGAGAGCCTGCCAACTCCCTCACGCACACAGCAAATATTTGTGGAGCTCTTTAAGGCCAGGCCGGGCCTGCACTGTGACTCTAATACTTTCGGCCATTTGTGAGGGTTCCAGACAGCCTCAGGGCTGGCTGGGCCAACCACTTGGGAGATGAGCTAAACCAACACTTTCCCAACACTTTATGGAAGCTGGGGTGGATCTGAGACCGTGGAGCGAGCCAGCTCCCAGGATCCATACAGCGATTGCTTAATATCGCTACCCGAGAGGCCTCAGCCGCTTCTAAACCACCATCAACCCCCGCCCGACTGTTCAGCTTTCATCTGGGCTGGATCATCAGTCTCCGAAGCTTCCGTGGGTCCGACCCCGTTAGGCTGCGTAGGTGCAATCTCCGTAGCAGGTAGGAGCAGAGAACAAGAAAAAGGCAGGCTTGGGTTGAATCTCCGCTCCACCACCGCGGCGGAGCTTTACCCCTTGCCCTCTCTGGGCCTCAGTTTCCTCACGTGTAAAACGAGCTTCCTGGCAACCACCTTCACAGGGGGGCGTTTCGGGGACCACCCGCCCAGGGCTTCCTCAGGACACCCAGGCAGAAGGCGAAGACAATAGACAGTGGCCGCCAGCAGTGGTCAACAGAACTCCAGGCGGAAGGCCTGGCTTCCAAGGGCGAGCATGTGCGCGCCCTGCCCCCTCCCAGGCACGCGCCCAGCCCCCACCGGGACGCGCTCGGTTCTCAAAGAGGCTGACACCCTCGGAGTTTATTCGGGGGAACTTTCTTGACTCAACTTGACTACGGGAAGATAATCACGGAGACAGAAAGTTCTCTCTTTCATAACTAATAATAGGGGAAAATGTTAAAACCGAGATACGGATCGGTGGTAGAGCGTCCGCCTAGCACGCGAAACTCTGGGGTCCGGCCCAGCACTGTGGAGGGGGCAGTTTGAGAAAAGCTTTGTTTTCGGGGACCGACGCACGTGGAGATCAGGTGAGGGAGGCCCTAGGTATTCCGCGCCCCTAAGTATCTGGCCCTCGGGATAGGCCACCATCCCCGAAAGAACACTGCAGGCTGGGCAAACTGTGGGCGCGAAGACTGCCTCCCCCAGCACACATCCTGCGGGTCCCGAGCGCCGGTCCCCACGAGAGCCCGAGGCGAAAGAACACGGCTGTGAGTTCTGCGCTTTACAAAGAAGTCGCGGCTGAGCTCAGGAGCGCTCCCGGAGCCCGCGGGGAGACCCGGGCCGGCTCGGTGGGCGGAGCCGGGGACGCGCGAGCCAGCCGGGTCCACCTGCCTCCCTCCGCCCGGCCCGGCCCGGCCCGGCACTCACGATCTCGGCCACGATCAGGAGCCCCGGCGCGGTGCGGAGGAACTCCCGGTCGTAGGCGAAGCTGCTGCTGGTGGTGGAGAAGTTCTCCGCGAACGAGCTGGCGGTGGTGGTGACCGTGTGCGAGCGCGCGCGCTGCTGCTCCTCCATCGTCGCTCCGGGAGCTGGCCCGGGTCCCCGGGGACCCTACCCCCACCCCAGAGAGTCCCCGGGCTCAGGGTCGCGGGCCAGGACCAGGGAATCGCGGCTGTGGGAGGTGGGCGCAACGGGGAGGCCTCCGGGCTCAGGCCTGCGAGTGTCCCCCACTCGTCGTCGTCGCGCGCGCTCCGGTCCTGAGCGGGGACCCCGGAGCGGGATCGCCGGCAACCGGTGGCCGCGGACAGCGGGGGAGGGGAGGGGAGGGAGGGGAGGAGCGTGGACGAGGCGGGTGGGGGGCGGGCACTCGGGGACCTCCCCTCGGGGGCGCCGCCGCGCGGTCACTGCACCTGTCTCGGGCCACCGCGAGCTCTCGGGGGTGTAGGGGCGCGCACGGGATCGCCCCGGGAGGGCGGCACCTCCCGGTCGCACCCCTGGTCGCTCTGGCCGCGGTCAGGCCCCGCCCACCTCGGGCCACCAGTCTGGGACCTGCTTCCTCCCACCTGGCCGGACTGGCAGCAGGGCCTCTTAAGGAAACCCAGGCCTCCAGGGACGTGGCGGCTCCGGGACTCAGACAGCCAGGCGGATGGGGGAGGCTGGAACCGTGACCCAACCGGACCTTAGACCCGGGATCAGAGCGAGGCCGCTTGGCCAATCCTCGCCCCCTCCGCCGCTAAAGCCGCTGCTTCCTGCCCCTCCTGTCGGGAACAATTTGAGGAACCAACTTAACCGCTGGGCTGTGAGAGCGAGACGCTTCCAGGACTAGCTGGAGCGTGGAGAGGAAGAAGGAAGGTGGGGAGATGTTCGCGGTGCTGGGTCAGGATGTGTCATTGTGACCGTCCTCATTAGCCTTGGGGGGGGGGGGAACCCACCGACTTGTTTCAAACAAACTGGACAGGGGCCGTCTGTGCAAAGTGAAGTTTATGACAAGCTGGCTGTGCTTTCCTGGGGTCGGGGAGGAGGGGGTGGACATCTCATTGCCGGTCAAATGGGTGCTGCGCTGAACCCTGGGCGCCTGTGTAGGTGGCGTGAAGTCACTGCTTCTGCTTTACTGGTCCTCAGTGGTACGACTGGGTTTCAAGCCAGAAGAAGGTAAGAGCTTTGATGGATGGTGGACACGTGGCCAAAATTATCCGCTTCCCTGTGCCTGTCCCCCCTCCTGCGTTTTGAAGACTGACAGTAAACATTTAGTCTGAACCCACCAACTGAGGAGGAAATACTCCTGTCAAAATGCAGCTCTGAATTCAAAGTGAAGGCAGAAGAGGTTTTGAAAGTGGTCAGAAGGTGTATCCCACTGCAGAGCAGGAAAGAAAGCACAAATAGCAAACTAATAGAAGGAGTCAGTTCTTTTTTTTATTTTTGGTTTTCCTATGTAGTCCAGGCTAGCCTGAAATGCAGAGGCCCACCTCTGCCTCCAAAGGGCTGCGGTTAAGGATGTGCACCACCGCACCTCTGCTTGCTTATGTTTCTTGTGCCTTGGTGTTTTGCCTGCGTGTCTATCTGCATGAGGCTGTCACAGCTCCTGGAACTGGGGTTACAGATCATTGTGAGCTGTCGTGTGGTTGCTGGGAATGGAATCCAGGCCCTCTGACAGAGCAGCCAGTGCCCTTAACTGAGCCACTGAGCCGTTTCTCCAGCCTTAGAAATTCAAAAATTTAAGCTCCACTGTAGACCACTGAGGACAGAGTCAGGAAGCTGTTTAGAAATAAGCCCTGCAGAAAACACATACTCAGAGAAGCAATTAATGCTGCTGGGGAGGAGAGACTCCGACATCCGGGCAGTGTAAGGCACCACTTGGCACACACAGTCAACACCTAAGACAGGAGGGCTTGGCAATTCTAGTCATGATACAAAGGACACTCCCTACCACAAACCTTAGGGCCAGAGGCCTTTCAGAGTTCTGACTTTTCTTTGCATTAGGAAAGTACAATAAGTGGCCGGAGAGAAGGCTCAGCCACGGAGAGCAAGAAAAGTCAAAAAATAAAATAAAAACAAAAGCAAAATAAATACATATGCCATTTTCTCTGTGTGTGTGCATGTATGTGGAGTGTGTAGATGTGTGTGTGTGCATGTATGTGGAGTGTGTAGATGTGTGTGTGTGCGTGTATGTGGGGTGTGAGGGGAGCGTGTATTCATGTATGTGGGATGTGTTCATGGAGTGTGTGTGTGCATATATGTGGGATGGATGAATGTGTAGCATGTATGTGCATGTATGTGTAGAGTGTGTGTGCATGTGTGTGGGCTGTGTGAATGTGTGCAGGGGGTGAATGTCTCTGGGAGCGTACCAGGCCAGAAGAAGACATTCAGTGCTCTTCTGTGTCACTCTCTGTTTCACTCTCTTGAGACAGGGTTTCCCACCGGTCCTGAGGTTTGCTGGCATCCAGCAAGCCCCCTGTGATCCCCCTGCATCTACCTTTGACAGCACTGGAGTTAGAGACAAAGTTGTGGACACACTCAGCTTTTTATATGAGGGCTGGGGATTTGAACTCAGATCCTCAGGGCTTATGCAGCAGGTTCTCTTCTCCACCAACCATCTTCCCAGGCCCAATAAATGCACACCTACAGTGCATGACACAAGTACCGTGAGCAAGGTCCCAATCAACTACACTGATTTTCTGTAGTGGGAATGCATACGTATGTGGTTGGGTTATCTATTTTAGTGTAAAAAGTATTCTGAACATCAGTAGCTTAAAATCACCATTTTATTTGCTCAGGAAACTGTTGGCTATGAATTGCAGCTAGGCTTGGCAGGCAGGTTCTTCAGCTCCCTGTGGGGTTGGAGACATGCTTACAGCTGGCAACTGGCTGGGCGAGGTGGTTCTAAAGGTGTCCCTCCCATACACGCTACGGAGTTCTCACCTGGCTCACTTTTCCATGAAGCTGGACTCTCTTAGAGCATGGTGGGCCCTGAAGCTGCTGGCTACCAAGAGGGGCAAAAGCGAAGTCCCTGAGAAGAGCGACTTAAAGAAGGGAGGCCTCGCTGTGGCTCATGGTCTGAGAAGGGATGCAGTCCGCCATGGCAGGGGAGGTGTGATGGCAGGAGCGTGGGGCAGCTGGCCACACGGTACCCACAGGCAGGAAGCAGTGGTGGTACTCAGTTGGCTTTCTTCATTTTCCTCTGTCCTGGTCTCCAGCCTGAGGTATAGTGCCACCCACATTCAGGGTGAGTCTTTTAAACTTCCCTGTAGATTTTTCCTCAGATACATCCAGAGGTGTGTCTGTTAGGTGATTCTAAATCCAGCCAAGATAACCTGAAGATGAACTATCTCGAGCAGGGACTTCAGGCCCAGACCCTCAAGATATATAGCATCTTCAAAACCAAACCAAACACACGGGCAGATTCTACTGGCAAAGGCCAGCCCAGATTCAAACAGGAGAAACAAACATCTCCTTTACATGGAAGGAGGCTCACGGAGTTATGGCCATCTCCTGATCTAAACACAAGACATGATGATAAATCACTTCAGTCCGTCTCAGCTAAATTTCTCGTCTACTGTGTTCTCTGCAAACTTAAGAAGCTCTTCCCTGAGGACTTCATGTGGAACAGAACTTAGAGCTGAGACCTGCAGGAATACAAACTTGAAGAAGAAGGCAGGAAGATGGGGACATCCTGGGAGCCAGCCAGATGGCTTGCTAGATTAAGGCATTTGTCACCACGGCTGGGACCCACACAATGGAAGGAGAGAGCTGATACCTGCAGGTTGTTCCCCGACCTCTAAACACAAGTGGTAGGACGGCCCCACCCCAAATATGAATACAGAGCTAAAACAGTCAAGTGTGGTGGTTCACATCTTCAGTCTTACTCAGGAAGCACAGGCAGGCAGATTTATATTCGTTTCAGGCTAACCTGGTCTACATAGCTACACAGTGAATTCTAGGTTAGCCAGAATCACACAGTAAGCTGCTGTCTCAAAACAAAACAACAATTCTAACTTCATCTGGGCCTAGAGAGAGAGCTCGCTTGCTGCTCTTGTAAAGACCTCTCAAGTTTGGCTCCCAACCTCTATATCAGAGGGTTCACAATGGCCAGTAACTCCAGATCCAGGGGATGGATGCCTCTGGCCTCCAAGGCATCAACACTCACAGGAACTCCTCCATCCCCATATACATAATTAAAATTTTAAAAAAAGTCTATTTTAAATTAAAAATTTCAAACAAAAGATAAGCTATCACGACAGTCTCCAGCCATCCTCATTGGCACAAGTGCCAGGTGAGCTGGTCAAAGAGCAGCAAAGTGGCAGGGGGATCCCAGGAGACTTACATGGACATATTATCCAACAAGCAAATAAGACACAGCCGTCTCATGGGCTCAGAGTGCCTAGAAGTCAACAGCAGCTTAAGTAATTTAGAGGACAGTTTGTGGCTTCTGCCTACTAGCTAAGAGAAGACCATGGCACAGTCTCATTTATAAGGTTGTCTTTATAGGTTCACCTGTCATTTATTTCTTTTAGTTATTCTATTACTTTTAAATTAAGTATGGCTAGTTCAGGCAAGAATCAGCAGTGGGCCAGGCAGTGGCACACGCCTGTAATCCCAGCACTCTGGGAGGCAGACGCAGGCGGATCTCTGTGAGTAGGAGGCCAGCCTGCTCTACAAAGCGAGTCCAAGCCAGCCAAGGCTACACAGAGAAACTCTGTCTTGAAAACAAACAAACAGCAAACAAACAAGCAAAAAATCATCAAAGGATGTTAGGATTCTTGGGTGCAAGTAGGATGAGAAAAGACCATTTATATCATCCCAAAGACCCTCCCCAGAAACTGCTATTTCCTCCCCCACTTCCCGCTTGAATTTTATAACTGCAGGAGAGAAGCCCATGAAACCCAGTGGACATTGTGTACTTCTTGATATGATGTGATAAGAGAATACAACCCACATCCAACTGTGGACTGAGTTCAACCAGGAGGAAATCGTAGACAAAAGCTAGGAGACAAGAGCAGACAAAAGGCGGCACATACATGTAATCCCAGAGTTGGAGAGGTAGAGGCAGATACCGGGGCTTGCTGGCCAGCCAGTCCAGCCTACTTGGAGAGTTCCAGGGTAGTGAGAGACACATGCCCCTCAGCTCACTGTCTTATGCACAAGATTGGGGGTGGGGTGGATTGGAGCTGGAGAGATGGCTCAGTGGGTAAGAGAACATGTTGATCTGCTCTTGCAGAGGACTTGGGTTTGATTCTCAGCACCCACATGAAGGCTCACAAACCCCTGTGCATCTAGACCCAGGGGACCCAACTCACTCTTCTGGCATCCACAGACTCTTGAATATATGTGGTACACATGAACTTACGCAGGCAAGCACACATATACATATATAAAGCAAAATAAATGTCCTTTCTTAATGCTTTAATTTTATATCCATTGATGTTTTGCTTGCATGTATGTTTGTATTAAAGTGTTGGGTCCTCTGGAACTGGAATTACAGACAGTTGCGAGCTGCTATTTGGGTGCTGGGAATTGAACCTGTGTCCTCCGGAAGAACAGCCAGTACTCTTAACAGCTGAGCTCTCTCCAGGCCTCAAAATAAATATAGCCAGATGGTGGTGGTAAATGTCTTTAATTCCAATGCTTGGGAGGAAGTGGCAGGCAGATCTCTGTGAGCTCAAGGACAGCTGAGGCTACACAGAAAAACCCTGTCTTGAAAGAAACTACATATTTTAAATAAATAACAAACAAATGAATAAATAAATAAATAAGGAGGTAGGAATGAAAAATAAGAAACACTATCCAAGGTTGATTTATGGCCTCCACATTCATATTCACACACACACACACACACACACACACACACACACACAGTACTGGGTATATCTGCAAAAGAAATGAAGTCAGTGTCAGAGAGACACCTGTACTCCCATGCTTATTGAAGCACCATTCACAACAGTTAAGAGCTGCAGACAACATAAGTGTCTCAACAGATGGATGGAAAATGTACCATATATACACAACGGGATATTATTTGACACAAAGAAGAATGAAACTCTAGCGTTTGTGAGAGCAGAGCTGGCACTGGAGATGCATTAAGTAAAATTAACACGTTCATTAAGTGAAAGAAAGACAAATGCTGCATCATCTCACTTAACGTGGAAGCTAAAAAGAGGGTCTCGTGGAAGCCAAGAAAGTAACAGCCGCTACCAAAGCCTGCAAAGCATACAGGGGAGGGGTAGAGGGAAGGTGGCTGTGTGGGTCAGGAGTACAGCAGGAATATTGTCTGACCTTCTGTAGCACAGGAACTCAGGAACTGCGACTGACAATTTCTTCAATATAGTCAAGGAACTAGGAGACAGGATTTTTGGATTTTCCCATCAGAGAAGTAACAGCCATCTAAGGTGATATATGCTAGTACCCTTGATCTGGATTGCACAGCATATTTATGTGGTGAAATGTTACACCGTAGTACATAGCTATTTATAATGACTACGTGTTGGTTAAAAGTGAAAATATAGTTTTAATTTTTTTCCTGAGGTCAGATATGGCTTAAGGGGGACTGGAGAGATGGCTCAGCAGTTATGAGCACTGTCTGTCCTCTTTTAGAGGTCCTGAGTCCAATTCCCAGCAACCACATGGTGGCTCACAACCATCTATAATGCCCTCTTCTGGCATGCAGGTGTACATGCAGATAGAGCACTCATAGACATTAATATAATACATAAGTACTTATCTACATTCAGAGGCTCAAAGGTGTTAACTAAGGTGTGTCTCAGAAAGACACCGCTCAGAAAGTAAGACACAGCCTCTTCCCTGAAGGAATACATCACCAAGAGAGTGGGGTTCAGCAGGGGTAGGTGGCCCCACTAGGATACAAATGAGCCAGGACCAACCTTG
Source organism: Psammomys obesus (assembly GCF_907164565.1). Classification (NCBI taxonomy): domain Eukaryota; kingdom Metazoa; phylum Chordata; class Mammalia; order Rodentia; family Muridae; genus Psammomys; species Psammomys obesus. The sequence goes on from NW_026586383.1 coordinate 4,385,382, forward strand.
CCCAGGAGGAGAGTGCCGAGATCAGCCTGTGCTAGGGCACAGTTTTCCGGGAGCAAATATTTACATTGCTTTCAAGGCTTGTTCAGATTCAAGTAAGCAAAGAATGACAGGATAGAGGAGGAAATTATAGAAGAGACAGAGTCCTGCAAACAGGAAGCTCTAGCTGCTGACACAGCCAGAGGGACATGCCTTCTATGTGGAAATCAGTGAGGCCTTCCCTCCAACCCCACCCCATTCCTCCTCTTCAATGAACATTACCTGAACTCTTTGGTGAAGAGGGAGGTTTGGAGACAACCCATTAGTGAACATTCTACTGTTACAGATAGGGAAGGGGATTTGGGATGAGACTCGGTGACAGCACCCGCCTAGCATGTGGAAGCTCTAGGTTCAATCCCTAGGCCTGGGCATGGTGTCACATACTTGCAATCCTATCACTTAGGAGTCAGCAGAGGCAGGAGGACAGAGAGGCCATCCTAGGCTAGGCACCAAGACTCTGAATGCACCACACATTTTATGAGGTAAAATGCTTAAGTCTCTAGTTGCTTCTGAACTCTGCTGGCTGGTTCAACTCAGCGATTCTGGCTCAAACTCCTCTCCCAGCTGGCTTATTCTATCAGGCTTCTCTCTTGGCCCTGAATTGCTCTGGTTGGCCTCAAACTAACTCCAGCAATGTGCTCTAATCTCCTGGCTCCTTCTGTCTTCACCTGAGCTCTCTCTTTCTACAACCTGTTTCTCTATTATTGTCCTGGTAAAACTCCCTCCTCTCTCTATCTGTATCACCTGTGGTGTCAATCTGTTTCTGCCATTCAATTAGACATCACTTTCAAACATGGGTGCTTCCTTCTACAAACTAACTTTACCTACATTGTGTGGGACTAAAGGCATATACCATCTCAGCTGGACCTAAGCTTTTCTTTACATGCTCCATACCAGGCTGGCCTTGAACTCAGAGCTGCTTGCCTGCCTCCCGGATTAAAGACATCTTTGATTTCCGCTGGATCACACACCCTAGAAGGTCTTTGGATGTAACCTCTTGCCAGAGCAGCCATGTTCTGAATTCAAATTCCTCTACAGTACACATATATGATACAGACATTTCCAATAAGTGAAAGGAGGGTACCGACTGTTTTTTCCCCCACCAGGAGCCTCAGGGCAGACAATAATGGAGGTATACTGAGGGAAGTTCAAGTTTTTCTGGCACACAGCTTGCAAGGGCCTAACAAAGAAGCAGGACAGTCACAAGCAGATGGTGACCCACGGATGAACTCCCAACGAGGAGTCTCCCAACGAGGTCCAAGTGAGAAAGACCCTGGTTTCCAGAAGGAGGCCAGTAAACTTGGCAAGGGCAGCGAGAAAAGCGCCATAGAACAGAACGGGGAAGTTCGACAGGAAGAAGCCGGAAGTTCCCCAGAATGCAACCGGAAGTTCTCAGAACTGAAGGTGTAGGAAGAAACGCAGAGCTGAGCTGAGCAGGAGCCCCACAGAATGCAGTCGGAAGTTCCACAGAACAACGCCGCGCCCCGAGCAGCTCAGAATGCAACAGGAAGTCCCATAGAACAAAACCAGAAGCTTTCTTGAGTAAAGCTGGAAGTCTGCAGCTGCTTAAAACACTGTGCGCATGTTTCTGGGCCTTGCTGAATGTCAGTGGACCAGTCTTGAAAGCTCTGTCAGTGGTGCTGCCAAGTCTAAGTTCTGCCAGGAGGAAGGACTTGAAACAAAGCTCAACTGGCTGTCCTGATGCCAACACCTTTCGCTCATTAATGCCCATTAGGCGCCCACGTTTGGATTCCTCTGTCTGAGGTGCTGGGTGAGCAAAAGGACTTGCCCTCGCTATGCTGACCACACCCAAGGAAGGGCGGAGATGCGTCCACAGTGCAGCCAGAAGCACATCAAATGTTGGACAGGAGAACCAGAAGCAACAATTATATAGCCATGTGCCTCACGTGAAGGCTCTAGCCAAAGGAACTCTCAAAACAAGCAATTTCCAGAGCGGATTTTTGCTTACCGAGGACTTCTGCTTTGGGAAAAATTAATTGGCGTGTTCTGTGCCCTGGGCATCTGCAAATATTCAGATGTTTGTTTATAGGCAATGAACTGTTTGCAAAGAGGCGAGGAACCCCAGAAACTTAAAGGCAGCAAGGGACCGCATCCGACACGAAACCAACAAAAGGTGTGTGGAAGTACAGTACACTGATGCATTCTTGAAGAGTTCCTGGCAGACGGGGTAAACTGCTTTATAGGATCGTTCTAGAGTTCCTGTTGCCTGTGAGTTTGTAAAGCTGACGATCTCACCCCCTCTGTGTGTGTGTGTTGCACATGTGTGTGAGGTGCAGAGGACATCCTTGGGGGTTACTCCTCAGAGGCCTTCTGTTTGAGACAGGATTTCTTATTGGGACTTGGCTGGGACGGTTAAGCTAAGCTGGTCAGCTGGCCAGTGAGCTTCCAGGGATCCACCTGTCTCTGCTTCCCATCTTGGGGTGACAGGTGTAGGCTGCCACATCTGGTTTTTTTATCTGGGCTCTGAGGACCACAACACAGAGCTTCACACTTGCCTGGCAACTACTCTACTGACTGAGCCATTTGCTTAAAGGCAACTAACTTCCTTCCGTTCCTGGTCTCCCATACAAGGCTGCCTTGGGATGTGCCTCTGGACCTGACTTGTAAGACCCTGCCCTGAGCAATATGATAGCATTAGGCTAATTACTGGGTGACAAGCAACTTGAGTTCAAACCTTTCTTTTACCTGGAGTATGTATAACTAGAGGAACCAGTTAGAGTCCCCAGCATAGTCAGGAGGCAGACACAGAGAGCAGGGGTCTCCCTTGATTGTAGCTAGGCAAATAAGTGTACTAGTGTCTTGTTTCTGGGGAGAATGGTGGCGATGACTGGCAGGGAGAAGGGCTGCTGTAGACTGTGCTGCTGTGACTGACAGATGGCAATCATTCAGCAAGACCTGGAGAGAGGCCACAGTGCCTTCTGCTAAACCAGAGCACTGTGGAGTCCCTGAATAGTTTGCTGGATGCTTAGTGGGGCTGAGCTTCACACATGACTGTTCTTATGTATCTCCATCTGTGGAAATGGTTTGCTCCACAGCACAGGGGCCACAGGTGCGTTGTGTGAGGCCAAGCACAGAGGGTCTTTGGGTTCCCTTATTCCCTGTACTCAGCAAAGATCTGGGTTCCTCCCCCCTGCAAGAAGGGATGTGTTTTTGCTTTTGTTCTTTGCTTGTCTGTTTGCTTTCACATGTCAGGGTCTCACGTAGCCCAGACAGCTTCCAACACAGCTTCACTGTGTTGTAGAGAATAACTGTGAACTCCTGATCCTCCTGGCTCTGTTTTGGGCGCTGGGATAGGATGGGCGGGAAAGGAAACATATCTTTACACATAATTTTATCTAACCCTCAGAGAAATTCTGCAAAGTGGGTGTAGTTGACCCATATCTGCAGTGGGGAATCTGAGGCTCAGAGTGGTCCAGTCATTCGCCTAAAGTTGCATCACTGGCTCTGCGGATGGACTGGATTTCAGCACTTCTCTGGAGGTCTCTTTTTCACAATTCTGCAGCGACGCCTCCTGTAGAGGGTGACTCCTTCAGGAAAGCAGCTCTACGACATCCGTGTCATGATTCATAGCCCTCTTATTAGTTGCTCTTCTGAGCGACCTGGCCAGCTTGGTACTCCTCGTTCTATTTCATAGACCAAACACACACACA
>NW_026586383.1:4389098-4421122 GCF_907164565.1 Psammomys obesus
TGTGTGTGTGTGTGTGTGTGTGTGTGTGTGTGCATACATGTGTGTGCTTGCACGCATGGAGAGGCCAGAGGTTGATGTCACTGTCCTCTGTGAACCTGGAGCTCACTAACTTAGCCGGGCTGACTGACCAGGAAGCCGCAGGGAACCCTCCAGTCTCCCCAGTGCTGACATCACAGGTTGATGTGGCTGCTGGCAGTCCAATCTTCGGTCCCCATGTTTGTGTGGCTGAGCAGTCTCCCCAGCCTCCTAGAGCCTAGTTTTCAATATCTGTATGTGTATGTTGGAGTGGAGCGGGCAGAGGCCAGAGACTGGAAAGGGGGGAGAGGGAGATGTGATATGAAAATAGAGGGAACTCCGGCAGTAGACGGGCACAATCAGGGTGGGGAGAGGATAGCTGGGACTAGGGGAGGATCAACCTAAATTGTTATGAAAATGCCATCACAGAACTCATATGCTAACTTAAAATTAAAAGAAAGAAAAGATGGGGCATCTTAGGGCCACAGCAGTCAGCTGAGCACAGTCAGAAGGAACAGGAAATCTCTAAGGGGACAGGTCTCATTCCCCCGGGCTGTGGAAGGTCTCAGTCTCAGCTGGAAAGGGCGGGGCTCAGGGTACCTTCCCGGTCCTGGCGAAGGCCTCCGCCACCTTTCGGTTGCGCCCTCCGTAGCAGGTGGTGATGAGGTCCGCTACCCCGCAGCTCTCCAGGAAGGTGGCTGTGGACACCTGGCCCTTACAAAAAATCTTGGCGAAAGCGATCATCTCCATGAGGCCGAGGCGGATGACAGCCGCCTTGGTGTTGTCCCCGCAGCGGAGGCCGTCGCAGAAGCCAGCTCCCACAGCAACGATGTTCTGCAGAGACCACAAAGCAGGGGCCCTGACACCAGAGCACACACAGCCCTGGAGCAGGGCGTGGGCCAGCATGGGAGGTGGGGCGAGTGTGGAGCATTAGCCAGGGAGCCAGAGCAGCTGACAGCAGGCTGAGTGCATTCTCTCTGGACAAACTGGTTTGTCTTTTAAGTTGTTTTTAATCAAAACTGAGTGCTCGGCTGGGCTTGGCGCCTCTTTAATCCCAGAATCCAGGAGGCAGAGGCCAACCTGGTCCGCACACTGAGTTCCAGGCCAGACAGAGCTACATACACAGTCTCAAATAAGCACCAGCACCACCTTCCATGCCACCCATCACCCCATGCCACCCCCATGCCACCCCGACCAACACCACCCTGCTTGTTTGCAAGCAAACACAAGGATCTGGGTTTGCTCCATAGAATCCACATCTTTCAAAAAGCCCCCAAACTGAAATCTACCCAGTGCATGCTGACAGGAAAATGGGCAAATTGGAATACTATACGGGAGCTAATAGATCACCGTGAGCATCTGACGCTGTTGGTGACCGCCTGTGGGCAGTTCTTTTGGGTATGTTCTAGGAGCTGGCTTGCTGGGTTATGAGGCAAGAATACATACAACCACAGTTTCAGCCATTTATTTCATTTAAATATCCCCATGAATATTCATGGGGAACCTACTCTGCACTGCATTGTATCTGCTCTACCATGCACAGGCAAATCATATGAGACGCTCCTTCCTTCCAGAGGCTAGCAACCTAAGGCCTGTGTCTGTCAGCCAGACTCTACGGGAGCCTGTCCACCCCCCCTACCGATGGCAGATGTGATGACCTGACGTAGTCTTTGTGGGCCGGAGACCTAAAGCGCTCTCTATCCAGTCCCTGCAGAAAATGCTTGCCAGGCGTATACTAGGAACAACAAACTGTGTGTGGAAATGAACATCCCCTTCTTTCTGGATGTCCAAGCCCACCTGATTCTTCTGAAGGGTAGCTTTGATGGACTTGACCTCAAAGGATGCTGCCTGAACAATGGGCTCACCAAAGGCAAGGTGCCACATCTGGCTTACAGGTGGGCCCTGTGTCAGGGAACTGGACTAAAGAGCCTGGGAAGGCCAAGGTCAGACCCATGCTCAGGGCGCTAAGCTGAGCCACCCTGATAAATTTCACATCTGTTCCATCCAGTGCAGCAGCCCCCGTGGTCACTAAGCCCGTGCGAAGACCAGCTTGGCTGAGTGGGCCAGCGCTTCCCTTACAGCTGTCACATTGGCGAGTGGAGGCTTAGTGGCAATTGTTGGCTAAATGACTAGAATTTTGAACCTCTCTACTGTCTCTTGGACTGTGTCTCTGTCACTCATTCTGGATGATGACATGATAAACCAATCCCAGGAAGTATCTGTGACTGAATTGAGGGCAGGGGCAGGCTCCTTCCTGCTGCAGGTGAAGGTGGGGCCACACCAGGTTCCCTGCTGCCATGACTCTGTGGGCTGGGCTTACACTCCTGTCCCCTGGCTGAGAGAGGGAAGGAAGCGACTCACCCCCGATATGCTGAACGCCTGTAGGTCACTTATTCCAGGGCCTAGCACACTTGTCCTCTTTCCTCTGAGGCTGGGGGGCTTCCTGACACCCCTGCCATCTTGTGTCATAGAGATATGTTCCATGGCTTCTCAGAGGCAGAGGGAGTCAGGTTGGGAGGACACCACCAATCGCAACAGCTAACCTCACTCAGTGTGAGAGTGCTTGCCTAGCCAGTGTGAGGCCCTGTTGCAAACACTAAAAAGAATATAAACCCGTATCCTACAGATTCTCACATGGTGGCCCCTTTATCAGGCACAGTGAAGGACGAGGAAGCCAGGCACACAGTAAGCCGGTTGCCAGGAGACAGCCCATGCCCGCAGGCCCAGTGACCAGAAGACACAGAGAGCCCCTGCATCCAGGCAAGGCCTCTCACTGGAAGAGCTGGACCACTCAACCGAGAAGATGTGGCAGTTCTGTCAACTGGCTAAGCAGGGCAGTGTGAGCAGACCTCAAGATGTAGCCCTGGTCTTCCAGTCACTGCAGTCACAGGAAAGGCAAATGAGCAAGAGGGCAGAGGGGCTAGAGCCGTGATTCCTTCTCAGCAGGACCCTGGGGTCCGGACCGCTCAAAGCTTCCTCGAGTCACTAACTTTCCCACAGGGGCCTTGTGCAGACCTCTTCTCTTCTAACAGGACCTGGACCCTGACCCAGCTAAAAAATAAGCATGGCAAGCCAGCTGCGGACACCCAGCTCAAGTTAGCATTTTCTCCCTGCTCATGCAAATCTGCTCCAAGCTAGCCGCGCCTAAAATTCCCATAGTTTCTGGGAGACAGGTGTGTTAAAGCCTTCCTCAGGGCCCAGAAGCAGCCCTCCACTAGGAGGGACAATTTCTTCAAGGGCACTTCAGGCCAGCTGGACAGGGCTCAGCCCTACCCTTTCCCTCCCACGGAACCACAAAGCTGGGGCTGACACGCAGACCTGATTGTCGGCTGCCTGCCCAGCCTGTGTAAAGCCCTGTGTTTCATCCCCATTATGACCCAGGTGTGATCCTGTAGACCTGCAATCCCAGGGCAGTCAGGGGGGTCAAAGTTCAAGGTGTGGGCTGGAGAGATGGCTCGGTTAGGAACATTAGCTGCTCTTCCAGAGATCCTGAGTTCAGTTTCCAGCACCGCCTTCTTTTGGTCCACTGTGCGCACATGGCGCGCAGACAAAGATGTGGGTAAACAAGCAAACACATAAAATAACCCAGGCTGGGCCTTGGCCCTTCTGTCACAGGGGAAGGGTGGCCACCAGGAGGGAGGAGCACTCACAGGACTGTGAGGCCGAGGTGGGGGCAGAGAAAGGGCACACAGGTCGCAGGTTTACTCTGCATTCTTATCTCTTTGCTTGTGGGTTGGGAGGCCGTGGCCTGACTCAACTAACAGTGACACGTCTGTACTTGTCACTCTCTGAAATCTCTAGCCCTGATGCAGGCTCAAGGAATAAAGGAGCCCTGGGGAAGGACAGCAAGGGCCCTGGCCCGCCCCTGCCTCCACGTGCCTCTCACTTCTGTCCTGCAGCAGGCACAAATCTAGCACAGGTGACCTAAAGGAGCCCAGCAGCTCCCACTAACAAGCTCTCTAGAACCCCCTGCCTAGAAGCCTCTCACCCAGCACCCTTTCTTCCCAGCGGGATCTCATACCACCTCCCCATTGGTCACCCAAAATATCTAGTCACTTAAAAACAGCTCCGTGCAGCTTGTGGCAAATGCTGAGCAATTAGGCCCTCATGATGTGCCCCACTGTGGAGTGGGCATTAGTTTAACAGATGACTTTAAAAGCCGTAAAAATCTCACCCAAAATAAAGCCACCAAAGCCGGTGCCTTGGTGGCTGGGGAGGGAGGCCTGCCAGCACGGAACTGGAAGTGTCCCCACGCACAGAAGTACAGATGCCTGCTGCCCAGCTGCCCAAGCCTCCAGCTACTCGGGGTCTCTCAAGGAAACTAGGGACTGACCACACAGTGTTGGAGGGGAAGGCGCTCTCCTTCCACGCTCACCTTGGCAAGTCTCACGGGAAACAGGCAGTTGGATGCCAGTCACCTGGCAGTCCATCTCCTCCAATCCCAGAAGCAGTTTTGGATTAAACAGGATATTTACATTGGTAAGTCAAGGGGGAAGGGAGGCTGGCTTCCAGCTCCCTCTGTAGCCAAGGATGACCTCGAACTCCTGATCCTCCTGCCTTCACCTGCCCAGTGATGAATTATAATATCCTCCATCATCTCTTGTTTAGGTGGTGCTGGGGATCAAACCCAGGCCTTCCCTTTTGAGTGCTGAGCAAGCATTTCAACGACCTGGATCGGGTTTTCTCCATTGCTCTTTTCCTTGTTTTTAGCTTTACAGAACCCTCAGATCTGCCCCACTGACAGGACATAGCTGTCCTCAGCAGATGCAAGCTGCCTTCTGCATACTCGGGCTAGAGGCCGACTGACCAAGTAATTACATTTGTTGTGATTTTTGTCTACTGACAATCCTTGGTCACTGGCCAATTGAAACTGCTTCTTTTCACTCTAGGGAACAAAGATAAATTATTCTTTGAAAAAGAACCTCTTGTCAGCAGGAGACAACTCTTCCATGTGAAAAAGAACGAGAAACCAGTAAAGTGGACTGAGAGGAAACAAATTTCCATTCAAGATAAGATCTGGGTGAGTAGGGAAAATGATGAGACCCAGAGAAGCCAAACACGAGGGCTGCCAGGCCGGCACCTCCGAGAACAAGGGGCTGGAGCTGGGGAGACAGCCGGGGTGAAGAGCACTAGCTGTTTTTTGCAGAGGGCCGGGGCCCACTCCAGCCCACACGGAGCAGCTCAGAACCTCCTGTAGTCTAGTTCTAGGCATCCAGTGCCCTCTTCTGGCCTCCAAGGGCATAGTATGCTTGGGGTACATAGCCAAAAGTGCAGGCGCAGACACATGTGCGCGCACACACACACACACACACACACACACACACACACACACACACTAAAATAAGATGGGGACCAGAGAGATGGCTCAGTGGTTAAGAGCACTTGCTGCTCTTCCAAAGGTCCAGAGCGTCCATGACAGGCAGCTCACAGCCACGAGGAACTCTAGCCCTGGGGTATGCAGGGCCTTCGCCTGACTTCTGTGAGCATCTGTACACATGTGCCCATGCTCAGCTGACACACACATAAAGGAGAATCAAATCTTAAAAATAAGTAACAAGTTTTCAGGAAAAGCCCCTATAATTTGGGGCTAAAGAGATGGTGGCTCAGTGCTTAGAGCAGAGGCTGCCCTCGCACAGGACCTGGGTTCAGTTCCCGGCACCCACATGACAGCTCACAGCCACCCATAACTCCAGCTGCGGTGAGGTCCAACACCGTCCTCTGAACTCTCCCAGCATCAGTGTGCATGTGGCACACACATACACATGCAAGCAGAACATGCACACAAATAACCTAAAGCAATTTACAAAATCAGAGTCATGAGGCAAAGCCCCCTCATGCAGGAAAGAGGAAAACCAGGATGCGTAGGACGAGGCCTGCTCTTTTTCACGGAAGCTCCTGAGGAGACCAGAGCATGGCCGGGGAGATGACTCAGTGGGAAGACGTTGGCTATGCAAGCCTGACAACCAGAATTGAATCCCTGGAACCCAGATAAAACCAGACAGTGCAGGACACAGCTGCAAGCCCAGCCCTCCTGTGGTGGGAAGGGAGGTGAAGAAGGCAGAGCCCCTGGCAGGCTGGGGGCCAGCTAGCCTGGTACGAAAAGGTGAACAACAAGGGACACACAGAGAACCAGCCAGCAACCAACCAGCACAGCCCACTCTCCTGCTGTGGCCTGCTGGCGCTGGCCTGGCCTGAGCACCCCTCCCCTGGGTGGAGCACCAAGGCCGACTTTACCTTCAGGGCACCACAAAGCTCCACGGTGTCTGCATCATCTACCACGGTGATGCGGAAGTTGGGCGTCTGCAGCAGCTCTTTGAAGAGAAGGCCGTTCTGCATCACTTTGCTGCCTGTACCAGGGTTAGGAGAGTGGGAGGTCAGTGAGGCCCCAGTGTCCACTGTACACCTAGCAGAGGTTAAAGAGTGCTAACACAGGCTCTACACACACACACACACACACACACACACGTATACAATGTACATGTATGTATGTACAGAAGGCACACAGCTATGCCTCTAAGTGAATGAGAGTTTCAGATGAGCCACCATGGCCAGGAACACAGATTCAGGCTACCCCAAACACCATCCTCCCTGCGGATTGGATTGTCATTTCATAATACCAGAAACAATTATTTACAATCTAACAAATATATTTAATGTACTGAATGAGTACATTTTAAATTCATTAGACATGAAAGGGTTTTCTGGAAATGGAATGTAGGCTGTATGTGCTCTAGGGTCTACTGGCCGTGGTGCTATAGACAGGCATGCAGGCGGAGAACTTGTCTTGGCCACAGCCTTGTCCCTCCTCTGCAGAAAGGCTGGGGTGCGTTTTAGACACCACTGATTAAACAGTAGAAACAGTCAGGTGTGAGGACACGCCTTTAATCCCAGCAGACTGGAGGCAGAGGCAAGTGGACCTCTGTGAGTTCAAGGCCAATCAGCACTACATAGTGAGACCCTGTCTCAAAAAATGAAATAAGACAAGGCAGCAGAAATCAATCCTGGTGGCACATATGTTGCATGGATCTCTAGTCTCTGTGAGGCTGAGGTTAAGAGCCATGAGCTCCAGATGAGCCTGAGCTACCTACACAGGGAAACTGGGTTCAGAAACACCAAACATAATAGCAACAAAGGAAAAAACAAACCAAAGCAAAACCTTACCCACGATGCCTGGGTGACATCTGCTCTGGCTGGTGGGGTGCAGGTGGGTTAGGCAAATCTCTCCCCATGTTCTGAACTCAGGACTTTAAGGCTTTTTAAGGTAAATCCTGGCCACAGGGCAGTAGAAACTATCATGACATCAGAAAGCCCCAGAGGACTCCAGCCCCAGGTCTCCAGGAGGGAGGCCAGCTGTTGCCGGGCCTGCCTGCACATGCCACCCCCCGGGGGCTTTAAAAACATCGATTACCCAGATGATTAAATCCTGGCCCTGGAGGGGAGCAGCCTAGCTGGTTTCTGAGGCTCCCTGGGTGATTCAGACACAAGCCAAGTTTGGAGATGTTTGATGTAACCTCCTCCAGCTTCCTCCTGAGAAAAAGTACTGGCCCTCCCAGGTTGGCTACAAAGTTAAGTAAGAATCAGAAAGAAAACAGCCTTGGTGTGGGAACAGGGCTCAGCCCCATAATTACGAAGTCAGCTGACATTTGTTGGTGTATGTGTGTGTGTTATCTGTGCAAGGCACTTACCTGTCTCTGTGGCCACCGGTGCCAATCCTTGCCTTCCCCCCCCCCCCCCATCCCACATCATTTTTCAGATCGTATGTTCAGACACACGTCAGGAACGGTGTCGGATAGCTCCGGCTTTGTGAACCAGGAGCATGAAGGGCACAGTCACCACCCACGGCCACCACAAGGGGGCGGGAGCACCCACTGACAGCATTTCCATCTGCTGCAGCAAACCACACTGGTACACACTCCTGACCTTACAACAGCAGCTGGCCCCTACTGTCACCAATCCGGAGACCCGCAGGTGGGCATGGAGCCCAGCCGTGGAGCCTTAGCTGTGAGCCCCTAAATCCAGCTGCATCACGTGCAGACAGATGAAATTAATCTTTAGAGGCACGAAGGCCGGAAGTTAATCCTGGGTGTCCTCCTCAGCACCTCTCCACCTTACTATTAGTTTTTAAGATTTATTTATTTTTACAAAATAATTTATTATTTATTTTATTTGATCTGCATTGGTGGTTTTGCGTGCATGTATGTCTGTGTGAGGGTGACAGGTCTTGGAGTCACAGGCAGTTCTGAGCTACTGTGTGGTTGCTGGGAATCGAACCCGCGTCCCCTGGAAGAGCACTCAGTGCTCTTTAGCTGCTGAGCCATCTCTAGCCCCCATTTGCTTTATTTATGAACGTGTATGGGCATTTGGCCTACGTGTCTGTTTATATCATGCATGAACCTAGTGCCCACAGAGGCCAGAATAGGGCCCTGGATCCCCTGAACTGAAGTGACAGGCATTTCTGAGCCTCCGTGTAGATGTTGGGCTTAAACCTGGCTCTTCTATGGAAGCAACAGCGCTGAGCCGTGTCCAGCACGTTTAGAAGCAGGCTCTCTCCTGATTGGCTCGGCTAGTCTAGCTGGCTGCAAGCCCTCCGGCCCCTGCAGTCGTCGCCTGGCAGTAGTGGGGTTCAGGCACCCGATGCCGTGCCTGCTTTCTCGCGGGTACTAGGACCTGAACTCGGTCCTCATGTTGCAGAGCAGATGTTCCACCTGCTGCACCGTCTCCCAGCACCCTCCGCCACTTCCTCTTCCGGGTCAGGGTCACAGGAAGCCCAGGCTGGCTCCTAATTCTCCATGTAGCCAAGGCTGCCTAATTCTCCTGCCTCCACCACCTATTGGAAGACTGGGATTTCATAGGTAGACCATGCGTGTAGCGCACGAGGCCCCGAGCGCCAGCGAAGGGAAGAGCCACGTGGGGGTTGGGAACATGCAGGCATGGTACAGGCTAGGCAGCCAGCACTGCCGGGGGCTGCGGCGGCCTCACCAATTGTGGTCTCACAGAACTTCTCCGCGGCCACCTCACTGGCGATGTTGGCCCCCATCAGCACACTGATGTCAATCCCCATCTTCTCTCTGATGATGTCGGAGATGAGCTTCAGCCCTTCCGGGCCCTCGTCTATGCCCTGGAAGGATTCAGGAGTCAGGAGGGACTGCCAAATCAGAGGGGCAAGACATCATACCTGGACACGGGGACTCACACCTGTAATCTGCCCGAGGCAGGAGGACTGCACTGAGTTCAAGGCCAGCCTTGGCCACATAGAAGGGTGGAAGTCAGAGTGAGACTGTCTGTCAGACACACACAAAAGAACAGAAGGAAGCCACTTGTGTTGGGTAAGATGATGTGGGAGGCAGAGGTCCTAGTGCTCACAGGTAAGTGCCAGGGGAGCCAGGGTGTTAAACGCCCACGGCTGTCTCATCAAGGGGGAGACGTATAACCTGTTTTCCACCCACAGGCTGGGAACAGATGTGGTTAGCAGCCTGGTGACCTCGGCACCATCTGTGCCAGCAGACCCTCTCCCAGACCCTCATCGTGAGCTTGTTTCTTGCAGCCAATCTACAGAACCCACCTTTATGTAAGATGTCACGTGCTTTATGCAGAGGTTTTTTACACTTCTTTGTGTACTCGGGATTATATTAATTATCACCAGGAGATTTTTTTCAGCAGATTATGCCGTGCTTAAAAATGTCTCAAATGTGTGTGGCTGCAGAGAGTGTGGAACCAATGACCAGCCAATGCCACACTCAGAATGTGACATGTGGGCCCTTTTCTCTAGGGCTGAGGACATAGAGTGGCGTCTCTGGTCTGTGACGGCACCTGCACTTATGTGCGCACACACACACACACACACACACACACACACACACACACGCGCGCGCGCGCACACACACACTAAAATCTAGGCTACCCACCGCATTAGCTCCTCCTGTACGAGGTGGGAGTATCCTCTCCCCAGGTTCCTCTTCTCTCCACCTTCCTCCCATCTGACACAACAGAGATCCCGAATGCTGTCAACACTGCAGCCAATTTTCTTTTATTAAATTAAGTTTTATAGCTGGGCACAGTGGCACACACCAGCACTTGGGAAGGCAGGTGGATCTCTGTGAGATCAAGGTCAGCCTGACCTACAGAGTCCAGGGAAGCCAAGGCTACACAGAGAAACCCTGTCTCGAAAAAAATTAAGTTTTGTCATCTATAAGTGTTTGCCCGCATGAATATCATGTCTGCAGTTCCCAGGACGGCCAGGAGAGGGCGTCAGGTCCCCTGGAATTGGAGTTAAAGACTGGCGCCTCCAGGTGGGTGCTAGGAATAAAACTTCAGCCCTCTGCAAGAGCAGTCAGTGCTCTTAACCACTGAGCCACCTCTCCAGTCCACTTTATCAAATGTCACTGTGCCACCAAAGTGTGATGGCACTAGACCCGTCTTTCAACATTGATAAACAGCACTGAAATGTTCATCTATACTTTTCTGCTTGGTGCTACATAACTATGTTAGGGACACCCCCCCCCCCCCCCCGCCACACACACACACACACGGATGCACAGTGACTCATTTCTGTTCCCTGATGCATGGTATTCCAAAATGAACTCCAGAACTCACTCTGATGACACACCCCACCACTAGCTGTATGGTGAAGTTTGTGGAGTGGGTTTTAGAAGTCTATATGGAGAAAAGATATATGCATACAAGAAAACCTAGAAAGCCAGTTAAACGAAGGGAAGAAACCATTCAGTTGGAGATGAAAATGAATAAAAATACAACATCCTTTCTTGCCACGGTACTGGGGATCTTCAAGATTCACAGCAAGCATCTTTACGCACACCAAGCCATCTCACCCACCATGGGTGGTTAACCTTAGCTGTCCCCTCAACCGGACTCCTCACTAGTCATGCATACCTCTGAGTGTGTTGGACATTAACTCAGAAAGACCCACCTTGGAAACCGTGGCACTGTCTCCTGGGCCAGGGTCCCAGACTGAATAAGAAAGGAGGGGAGGGCTGGGGACACAGCTCAGTGCCAGACTGCTCGCCCGGCACACACAAGGTGATGGGCTCAGCAACACAAGACAAAACAAAAATGCAGCAATGCAGCAAGCCAGCTGCTGCCGGCAGCCATGCCTGCCTGGCTGGCCTCCAACAGTGAGCTGAAGCAAACCTGTGTCCACTGAGGTCACTTCCTGTCAGGTGCTTAGTCCTGGCTGCTGAGAGAGGTACCTGACATACCTTCCCAAGCAGAGGGAAGGCGGTGGGCCCTGGGGCCTGCCTCCCGTCCCCTGCGCGAACAGCTACCTTGATGAGCGTGATGCCCAGGGCCTTCTTGGGCACCCTGCCCGTGATCTCGTCGCAGATCTTGTGAATGAACTGGTGGGGAATGACGAACACCAGCAGGTCGGCATCTTGCACAGCCTCGCTGAGGTTTGGGACCGCGACCTGCAGGGAAGTGGGGACGCAGATGAGGCCTGCAGAAACTCCCCAGTCCACACCCTCACCCCTTCAGAACGCACACTGCCAAGAGGTACTGCTTCTCCACCCCTACTCTTTGTAGGAAAAGGACCCTGATGTGTCCTTTTAACTAATTATTGCATTGGGCAGCTTGGCTCTCTCCCCTATGTAGGTCCTGGGGAACCAACCTCAGGTCATCAGGCTCGGATGCAGAAGATGCCTTCAGCCATTGAGCCAGCTCTCCTGCCCCACTGCTGTTCTTACTCCTGCTTTTTGGGACAGGATCGTCCTTTACTCTCCAGGCTGCCCTGGAAGTCACCATGTAGCCCAGGCTGGCTTGGAACTCGCCATCTTCCTCCCTCAGCCTCTCTTTAATCCTGGATACCAAGATGTTAAGGCAGAAGGATCAGGAGCCCATGGTTATCTTTGGCCATGTAGCAAGATTCAGGACAGCCTGGGCTACACAAGACTATCTCAAAAGGCCAAAAACCAAAAACCAAACCCCACACTAGTGTAGACACAAAGATTTTGATGTTAATGACAATGGTGGGTTTTTTTTAAGGTTTATTTTTATTTTACATATATGAGTGCTCTATCTGCATGTACACCTGCACTCTAAAAAAGTGCATCAGATTTCACTATAGATGGTTGTGAGCCACCATGTGGTTGCTGGGAACTGAACTCAGGACCTATGGAAGAGCAGCCAGTGCTCTTAACTGCTGAGCCATCTCTCCACCCTGAGAACAGTGCTTTTTAAAAGCCAGGCAGAGCTCAGCAAAGATGGGAGAGACGATGAGAAGTAATCCCAGACAGAGGGAGCTGAAGCCAGAGTGCCACAGCGGAAGAGCCTCTGCCTGGCTGAGCTCCAAACGCGAGCTCTCAGCGGAGAGCTCAGCTTGGCCACTGCTCTTGCAATGACAGAAGTAGCCAGTGTCCTCTCCGTTCAGGTCTAGGGAAACCGCACTCAGACCCACCAGCTTTTAGTGAGCCAGTGGTGGAATGGTAGGGACAAATGGCGGTCACTGTCTCAGGAGGGTCAAAGTCGACCACAGCCTCACTGACAGCCACACAGCAATGCTGGGCTGGGAATGGGGCTCCGCTCTAGAGACCCTTCTCAGCATGCATGAAGCCCAGAGTTAGATCCCCAGAACCACACACTGGGGGTGATTGGATGGGGAGGTGGAGGCAGGAGGACCAGAGGTTCAGTGTCGTGTGTGCTTGAGGGCAGCCTGGGCTACAAGCATGCGACTCTGTCTCGGGGGGTGGAGGGAAGGCCTAAGAACTGAAAAGAAAGGAATGCCAGTTAAGCAGCAAAATGGTCGGTGCAGAGGGCTCTAATCCGATAGGGCTGTTGTCCTTGGAAGAGGTAGTCATGGCAGCAGGAGGAGTAGCTAGGCGGTTAAGAGGGCTTGCTGCTCCACCATAGAGGCCCTGAGTTCAGCTCCCAGCACTGGCAACCTACTCTGCTCCAGCTCCAAGGGATCCAAGGCCTGAACGCTATAGACATGTGAGCATTCACACATTTTTTTTTTTTCTTGAGACAGGGTTTTTCTGTGTAACCCTGGCTGTCCTGGACTCACTTTAGACCAGGCTGGTCTTGAACTCCCAGTGATCTGCCTGCCTCTGCCCCCCTGAGTGCTGGGATCACAGGCAGGAGTGGGCCACCACACCCAGCCACACACACACATTTTAAAGAGATTTTAACAACAGCATCCACAGAAGAAACTCAGACCCTGTCCCAAAGAACAACCTGAATCCAAGAAAATCAGAGCCAATCAAGTGACAGTAGAGACCGGGGAAAGGGAGGTCCCTGTGGCACTCGGAGGGTCACAGCCGGGAGAGCGAACCAACCGTGTCCCGGCGAGTCTCACCACGTTCTCTGGCAGCTTGTGTCCTGGGAGATATTTCACGTTCTCGTGGTCGTTGTTGATGATGTCTGTCAGCTTCCTCCCATTCACCGTCTCTTCGAAGACCCACATCTTGACCGTGGAGGCGAACTTCTGCAGGTTCTTCACATTATTTCCAATGATTTTGGCAACAGCTGATCCCCTGTAATGAGACCATGGATGGGAAAAAAAAATTTTTTTTTAAACTCACTTGAGAAGAGAAAAAGCATTTGACTAAAATTCAGAACATTTGCATTACGATTCTGAGACCACAGAAGTCAGCTCAGGGGAGAGGCTCGTCAGCCTCCAGCCACCACTCAAAACTCAGCTCTCATAGGAAGTGCCCCTCCGCCCTCAGGAAGATGCCAGCAATTGGTACAAAGTTTAAAAATAAACCAAGAGGCCGGACTGTAGCTCAGGCAGTAGTGTTTGCCCGGCAGGCACAAAGCCCTGGGTTTGGTCCCCAGAACTGCATAAGCCAGGCATGGTGGCACAGGCTGTGATTTCAGGGTCATTCTTAGCTACCCAGAGAGCCAACAGCAGCCTGGAAGACAGGAGACCCTGTCTCCAAAACAGATGTCCTTGGATCTAGAGAGAACCGGCCTGCCTTGGCACATATAAGAGGAATAAACATTCCCCGGGTGAGCATGGAAAGTGCTTGGAGGGGTTTGGAGCCTGTAAGGAGGCTTAGCTATATCTCGGGCCAATCAGGACATTAAAATGTAGCCGCTGTGAAGTAACTGCAGCGTGAGAATGGAGAAAGGCAACAGGGCAGAGGGCAGGTCTCCATCACTCCACACCCACACCCGATGGACTCCCACCTCCAAGCTGCCTTCTTCTGCCTTGCTATTCCATGGTCCAATTCTAAAATATGGATCCTAATAGTGGGCACAGTCCACGGGTGGCCCAGGGCTGTGCCAGAGCTGCTGGTCCTGGCTCCTGAGCCCTTGTTGTGCCAGCCTGTGGTGGGCACCTGATCTCAGCTTACCAAAAGCCTTCTATCTGTGGAAACTGAGAAATCTCTGCTTAGAGAACTTTCCTTGGGTGGGCCCGGGTGTAAGAACTTGGTAAAGAAGGTAGGCGTGGTACTTCCTCCCTGCAAACCCAGCAATTAGGAGGCTGAGTCAGAGGAGGTCCCTTACTGATAAGGGTGGGTTCCAGGCCACCCTAAGGATAACAACAACAACAACAACAAAAAAACCAAAACGAACAAACAAGCAAGCAAAGGTGGTAAAGAACACTCAAAACCCCGAGGATTCCAGCATTTTAGGTGCCTGTATGTGTGTGCGTGCACACGCATGTGCGTCCATGCACACAAGCAGTTCCAGAGATAGGCACTGACTCAGAAGCCTGACTCAGTTACTTGGCCTTTACCTGGGAAGGGGCTGAGCAGCTTCCAAGGAAAGTCCCTGGAACCAAGGCCGCTCCAGAGTGTTTGCTTAGAAGAGCGAGTCCATTTCCCCAAGCAGGAGTTATCTTAAGCCTTAGGCCTCAGAACTCGGACTAACCCAGTCAGTTCTGCAATGTTATGTAAATGAAATCTGTGGTTCCAACGCTGAGAGGTGGAGGGTGGGGAATCAAGCATTGAGGTCATTCTCAGCCTCAGAGGGCATTGGAGGCTAGCCTGCACTACAAGAGACTTAAAAAACAAAAAACAGGGGCTGGAGACCGGGCTCAGAGGTTAAGAGCATTGGCTGCTCTTCCAGAGGTCCTGAGTTCAATTCCTAGCAACCACCTGGTGGCTCACAACCATCTATAATGAGATGGATCTGCATGCAGGTGTACAGGCAGACAAAACATTGTATAAATAATGAAAAAAAAATCTTAAAAAAAAAAGCCCCCAAAACAAATGGGAGACAGAGGCAGGAGGATGTCTCTGAGGTCTAGGCCAGCCTGGGTTACACAGTGAGACTCTTTCCTTCCTTACTTGGTGCTCACAGGGTGTGGAGTGGGGGTGGGTGGTGGCTCAGAAAGAAGAAGGGCTTGAGTTTGAGCTCCAGAACCCACAGTGCACAGAGACCAACTCCTGAGAGATGTCCTTTGACCTCCACAGAGGTGGCATGACACCCCCTCTGGCGTGCTCACATGTGGAAGCACAAACTTAGGCATAAACACAGTAACAAATATGTTTTTAAATGTGCAAAGCTCTGGGCAGGATTTCTGGCACCAAAATAAGGCGGCTAGGAAGAAAGGTGGCTGGAGCTGTAGTTGAGTTGGCGACAGCCTGCCTACAATGTACGGGGCCCTGGGTTTCATCCTCACTCCCACTAAGCCAGGCACAGTGGCACACACTTGTAATCCTAGCACTCGGGAGGTAGAGGGAGAAGCATTAGGAGTTCAAGGTCATTTTAGTGTGTTGAAGGCCAGACTGATGCCCTATCTCAAAGAAGGAGGCAGGAAGAGAGATTAGCCTGCAGGGCACAGAGAGACGTTAGCGGGGAGTCAGGGTGTCCCAGCCTGGGGACTGCTCTGGCGTCCTCCAGGCATCACGCAGTACCTTACCACGCCACCCATTGCTTCTGGCCTCCGTGGAGAACGTATGTGCGTGACACACGGGCAGGCGTGCAGGCACAACACCCAGACACACAAAATCAAAAGCAAGGTACAAGAGTTTTAATGCAACTTCAAAATTTGTAAAGTAAATATATACAGGGAGTTCTGTCACGCTCTGGATTTACTCGTGGGCCTGGGGGTATAACCAGGTCCTCCCGCTTGCAGGGTAAGCACTCTTACCAACCGAGCCATCCCCCAGCCTCTTGAGCTCTCCTTTAACCAAGAAGGAAAAGGGTGCAGTGGCCATACTTTCCTCGACCGCCCCCACCCCGCACGCCCCCACGCCCCCCCTTGCACCCCCGCCACGCTACTCTGAACTGAGGTTCTCTGGAAGAGTCGGGATGTTGGTGAATGTTCTGTTAAACAGGTCTAGTCTTCAATCCTAACACGTGAAAGAAGCCAAGTCATTATGAATAATCGCTTCTCGCCACCCAGGCAGAGCCACAGTTACCACGGTGAGTGATTCTCTGCAGTTAAAGGGCTTTTAAAGAACAACCAACTGGGAAAAGACAAAGATTTTAAGAATAGATTCAACTTGGTGCACTGTTCATTTGATCTCTGTGTAGAGAAGCTTTCCAAGGATAAAACCGAAAGAGGAAACCGCAGAGACGGGGAAAATCACTGTGAGCACTTCACTTAGAGGAAAGGAGGAAGATGACAGCAGGCCTTCTGGGGACTGCAGGGGACAGTGCTCACCCTGGGAGCGGACCTTCCACAAAAGGCAGCCGGTGGAAACTGGTTTTCTAGGCATTGAGTTCCTTTACCGGCTGAGCACCCCCCTCCCCACACCTTTGCAACAGAGTATCACGTGGCGGTCTCTAACTCCACCTGTAGCCCAGGACCTGAGGACGAACCTGAACCTTCCACTCTTCTGCCCCCACCTCCCCAGGGCTGGGACTACAGGTCTGTGCCTGGGTTTCTGGCACATTACAGAAGCCTCTACTCTCAGAAGACACTCAGTGGTGAGAGAACCCAGATAACCTCCTGTCACCGAAAGCCATGGTGAAGGGAGATGAAGAACTTGCCAAGTACTGTGAGGACCTCGGATCAGATAAAGATCCCCAGAACCCACATAAAGCCAGGCAGGTGAAGTGACCACTCGACATACCAGTTCATGAGAGGCAGAGAGAGAACCCCAGGGCAAGCTGGGTAGACAATCCAGAGTGTGTGCACTCTAGGCTTAGGCGTGGAGACCCTGGAATGGAAAATGACACACACACACACACACACACACACACACACACACACAGGCAGAGAAAGACTCCTGAGTTACAGAGGTTCCCTCTAATCGTAGAAGAAGGGGGTTAAGTTGGTAGGACAAAGCTCAGGACATTTCTGTACACACAGCCAGAGTTCAGGCTGTTAGGTCACAGTTCCTGAAGAAACACATTCTTTGGTTTTTGTTGCTTTTAGTCCATGCAAACCACTTCCTTTTTCTAGCACTGGGAAAAAACTAGGTAGAAGCAACCAAAGGAGGAGAAGAAGAGGCTACCCTGCCTGGGACAGTTTCTCAAGCGTGGGGGGCAGGTGGGTACTCAAAGGGAAATGGGGGCTCAGATCCTCACCCCACTGACACTAGCTGCAAGCAACTTGTTTCCATTTGTATGTTGAAGTCCCAGGCATGATGCCATTGGAGGCTGGTTAGTTAGAAACCAGGGCTTGGGACAGGGCTAGGTTGGTGGCATGCATGTCTAGCAGGAACCCACGAAGCCTGGGCCCATAAACCGACACAGTGTTACATGTCTGTAATCCCTGCAGCACTCCAGAAAAGGCTGGAAGATCAGAGCCAGCTATAGTAAGAGCCCCACGGAAACACACACACACAACAATAAAAAAACAGGAAGCATGAAAAGCAAGCAAGTGGTCTGGGGCAATGGCCCAGTTCATAAAATGCTTACTGTGTAAACAGTAGGACCCAAGTTTGCACTCCAGAACTCATATGACAAAAAGCTGGGCACAATGGGGAATACTTACAATCCCAGCGCTGGAGAAATGGAGGCGGGTGGATTCCTGGGACTCGCTGGCCAGGCAGCCTGGGCCTACTTAGTGAGCTCCAAGCCACGGACATAGCAACAAACAACAAGAAGGAGGAAAACGGGTGGAGACAGTTCAGGAGGTAAGAAGGCACCTGCTGCCATGCCTGACTATGCTTTGGATCCCCCAGATCCACAGGGTGGAAGGAGAGAGCCCACTCCCAGAAGCTGCCCTCTGATGGACAACATTCGTGCACTGTGGTAAACATATGTGCTCATGCGTGGGGACACGTAAACGCAGGGTCGCGAAAACAAGGCCTGCACAGTGACAACACCAGCTGACATCCTACATTGGATGGATGGGACTAGGTCCACCCCGGCCATTCACGGCTGCTAGGAGAGGGAGGGGCAGCCCGCTCCAGGGATGCACAAGAGCGACACTAGACTACGTCTGTGTATATGTAACAAATTAAAGAATGAGGTCATGATGTTGAGAGGGAGTGGGGGGAGGAGGGTGGGCAGAAAGGATGTAAACACAGTAGGCATGATGAAATTGTTAAGAGAATATTAAAATATAAAAATTTAACTAAAATACAACAAAGTTGAACATTGTTTTGAGAAAGACAACCGAGGACAGACAGACAGACAGATACACCTACACACACAGACACTAAATAAGCAAATCTAATTAAAAATATTAAGAACCATCACCAACAAAAGCCAGCTTCCCAGGTCCCCCAGCATCTTGGGAAGATCACCCAGAAAACGGTGTAAAATACAGACCTCAGGTTGCTGCAGAAGGGAATGTATGTCCAAGGCACACCTCATACTCCACGCAGGTAGAGGAGGGCAGTAGCCTGGGGCAGCCTGGGAGTCAGCTCCCTGGGCCTCTGTCTCGGCCCCCTGCTTTGCAGCAGGCCTTTCGCAAACTGCTTCTATAAATCCTTATTTGGAACACCAAAGGTATCCTGTTTTATGTCTGAAATTAGGGTTGTGACTGCAAGAGATGGGGCAGAGAACATGGTGTCCCAGCCGTCAGTGGCTACGGCCAGGCTCCTTACTCAGGTCACCATCCTTAGCCAGGGCCATCCTGAAGTCCCCTAACCGAGATCAGAGTGAACATGCCCAACACCAGTGGTTAAAGATGATGTTCAAGTTGGGTGGAGTGACTCATGCTTGCAATCCCAGCAACTGGAGGCGGAGGCAGGGGGATCAAAAAGAAGTGGAGGCCACATTGGTCTACACAGTGCGTTCCAGGGCTGCAGTGTCTCAGAGTAGAGATAGTGTTTCACTACGTAGCCCTGGAATGCTACCTTGAACTCAGATCTGCCCATCTCTGCTTCCTGATTGCTTGGACTAAAGGCATGCACCAGACAGGCTGTTTGTTTGTTTGTTTGTTTGTTTTCTGAAACAATGTTGTGTAGCCCAGGCTTGCCTGGTGATCACTGTGTAGCCCAGGTTGGCTTTGAAGTCTCAGCAATCTGCCTACCTACATCTCTCAGGTGCTGCAATTATATATTTTGCTATTTATCTGTCTTTGCTTCCTTCTTCCTCCTTTACTTTTTGCTGTATTGTGGAGTAACCTCAGGTGCATGAACCAATGTGACACATCCCCAGCCCTTGATATTTTGAGACAGGGTCTTCTTGCACCAGGTGGAGCCTAGAGAGCCAACTCAGGCCACAGGCTTGGGGCAAGCGCCTTCACCTGCTGAGCCATCTTCCCTGCCCATGATCCTCTGGCTTTTTCACAGGGCTATGGCAAGATGGACAGTTGAACAGGACCCCAGCACCCAGCGGCTCCTGTGGATGTTCAGGGCTCCTCTGTCCTCTGTCACCAGTCTACCTGACAGACACCCTTACCCTGCACCCAGGACAAGAGTACCACACCTGGCCACCCTTGCTCTCCCAGCTAGGTCCTTGAAGTGGAACGGGGGAGGCGCTTGGACCTGAGGGTTATGGCCACACCACTGTTTGCTTAAGTAACATTTACATTCCTGTGGTGAGGACCAGCTAGGAAAGGAAGGTCCACTCCTGTTTGGAAATGAGCGGAAGGCTGAAGTCCTTTCGGGAGGAAACCTGCCCTTTTCTAAGGAATGATTCAGCAAGACTGGCCGCAGATGTGTCCACGGGGTAAGGAGTGTTTGGACCATGTGCTACACATGGTAGCACTGGGGAAGCAGAGGCAGGCAGGCAAATGTGAGTTCAAGTCCAGCCTGGTCTTTATAATGAGTCCTTGTCTTACAATAAAAACCCCACACGGTGTGTCTTGCCTATAGTCTTAGCACTGGGGAAGTAGAGGCAGGAAAATAAAAAAAAATTCAAAGTCAAGACTGGAGACATGACTCAGAGGTTAAAAACATTGCTGCTCTTCCAGAGGACCTGGGTTTGATTCCCAGCACCCACTGGTGGCTCACAACTGTCTGTAACTCTAGTTCCAGAGGATCTGATGATGGCTTCTGGCCTCCACACATGTGGTACACAGACATACATGCAGGCAAAACACCCCCACAAATAGACAAATTCTGTTTAAAAAGTTAGATAAATAAAAGCCTACAGTATATATTAGATAATAATTCAGAGTCATTCTTTGTATTGAGTTTAAGGCCTGCCTGGGCTATAAAAGACCCTTCACCAAAAAAAAAAAAAAAAAAAAAAAAAAAGAAAGAAAAAAAAAAAGGGAAAAAAAGAACACTGTGTTTAAAATGTAACATGTAGGTTTGTGCCAGACTCCAGTTCACACTTTGTATCTTTGAATCTTATCTCCTGAGCCCTTAATTATCTCACAGCTGAGTTGCTTAATAGTAGATACCATGTCCTGTTCCTGAAAAGGGCACAGTTCCCTAAAGAAAGGGTTGTAGAGGAATTTTAATTCAGAACATGGCTGCTCTGGCAAGAGATCATCACATCCAAAGACCTTCTAGTTCTGTGTGATCTGCCTGGAATACAGACATGCCTTTAATCCCAGGAGACAGAGGCAAGCAGATCTCTGAATTCAAGGCCAGCCTGCTAAAAGCCAGTTTCATGTAAAGAAAAGCTTAGGTCCAGGCATGGTGGTACAGCTCTTTAATCCCAGCACTCAGGAGACAGAGGCACATAGATCTGAGCTTTAGCCAGTTCTGTTCAGGCAGTTAGGTTGAATCAGTGAGCTGAGAGGCAGTGCAGTAGAGTTGAATTCATAGCAGTTCAGTTCATGGAATTCAGGAGAGTTTTACAGAGAGGTTAAAGAGAGGACAAGATAGACACAGGTGAAGACAGAAGGAGCCAGAGAATGAGGACCTAGAAAATTAGAACAGATTGCTAGTTAGTTTGAGGCCAAGCAGAATAATTCAGTGAGAAACTGAGAGAAGCCAGATTACATCAGTCAGCTTGGAGAGGAGTTTGAGCCAGAACAGTTGAGTTGAACCAGCCAGCCAGAGTTCAGAAAGAGCTAGAAAGACTGAGCTTCTCAGAGACTGAAAACATTCTAGGCCTAGATAAGATTGTACAGAGGCCAGAAGCTTCCAGGACTAGGACTAGGTTAGCAGACAGAGGAAACAAACTTCAGAGAGACAATTAAAAGTTCCTTTTTTTTTTTTTCTCCTTTCCCAGACAAGAGTTTCTCTGTGTAGCCTTGGCTGTCTTGGAACTCACTCTGTAGACCAGGCTGGACTTGAACTCATAGAGATCTGTCTGCCTCTGCCTTACAAGTGCTGTGATTAAAGGCATGCACAACCACATTCTGGCTGAATAAAAGCTACTTTTACAGAATACAGTACCCTAAAGAGCACTGTACCAACTGGGTGTGGCAGTGCACATGGCTTTAATCCCAGCACTCAGGGAGGCAGAGGCAGGTATCTCTGTGAGTTAGAAGCCAGCCTGGTCTACAGAGTGAGTTCAGAACAGCCCAGGCTATGCAGAGAAACCCTGTCTTGAAAACAAAACAAACAAACAAAGCACAGGACCTTGATGAGCACGGCACCTCAAACACCGGAGTGTATAGAACCTGGGATGAATGTTCCATCTCCACCCCCTTAGTTTCTGAGACAGGATTTCACTGTATTCTTGCTAGTCTAGAACTCACGTTATAGCCCAGGTTAGCCTTTATTTGTAATGGTCTTCCTGCCTCTGCTCACGTGCAGCAGTTACAAGACACAAGCCATTCTGGCCCCTCTCTGTTGCTCTCAGTTCCTGTAACTGAGAATCTCTCAGGAAGTGGGGATCCTCTCTCTAGGACTGGAGTGCCTCTGTACCCAGGGTGATGGCGTAAAGCCAGCAGCTGTTTCTGTCTGATGCCGTATTTGATGGAGGCAGGCAGCCAGCCCAAACCTTCCAAACATTTCTCAATCACTGTGTCACAGGCCAAGTTCTACTCACTCCCAGGGCTGGAGCAGACCAAGACTAAAGCCAAGTACATCAGAATGAAGATGCTTCGGGCTAGCAGCCAAGCCTCCATGAAAGGCCAGAGCTGTCCACTTGACAGGCCTTGTTCCAATTCAGTCTAGCATGGCAGGGCTTCTGCCTGCACCTGACAAACCGGGAAGGGGGCCATCCTCTGTGGAGTCGTAAACTAGAGGGAAAGGCGATGAGTCTAGCACGGGGGGCGGGGGGAAATGCAGGGGGAGTGAGAGTTCAAAGCCATCCTCATCCAGGACAAGGCCAACCTGAGCTAAATGAGGCCCTGTCTCAAAACAACAACAAAATGTGCTCAGTGGGTGCTTGTCCAGCGGCAGAGCCAGCAGGCCAGCTGACAGTTCTCTGGGGTGACCTTGGTAAAGCCAAGTTGAAGGTCTGTGTGAAGCTTTGAAGAGGACAGATAGGAGTTCCACTTCATGTGGCACAAGGCCTTCTGCTGTTGCCCCAAAAAACACACGGGAAGGGATTTACTGGGGCAGCTGTAAACTTGCTTGCTACCTGAGCCTGGTGGCCGGAGTTTGATCTCCACAGTCTATAGAAAGGAACTCCCAAAAGTTGTGCTCTGACTTCTGTAGGAACCCTCACTCTCTTTCGAAAACACAATAAAAAATAAAAATAGACAGGCCATGACACACGCCTTTAATCCCAGCATTGGGAGGTAGAGGCAGGCAGAATTTTGTGAATTCAAGGCCAGCCTTATTCACCTGATGTAATTGTGAATAATAAATCTCCAAGGCTTACTGCCTTTGTCTGCTAACCTAGACTGAGTCCTGGAAGCTTCTGGCCTCTGTACAATCTTATCTAGGCCTAGAATGTTTTCAGTCTCTGAGAAGCTCAGTCTTTCTAGCTCTTTCTGAACTCTGGCTGGCTGGTTCAACTCAACTGTTCTGGCTCAAACTCCTCTCCAAGCTGACTGATGTAATCTGGCTTCTCTCAGTTTCTCACTGAATTATTCTGCTTGGCCTCAAACTAACTAGCAATCTGTTCTAATTTTCTAGGTCCTCATTCTCTGGCTCCTTCTGTCTTCACCTGTGTCTATCTTGTCCTCTCTTTAACCTCTCTGTAAAACTCTCCTGAATTCCATGAACTGAACTGCTATGAATTCAACTCTACTGCACTGCCTCTCAGCTCACTGATTCAACCTAACTGCCTGAACAGAACTGGCTAAAGCTCAGATCTATGTGCCTCTGTCTCCTGAGTGCTGGGATTAAAGAGCTGTACCACCATGCCTGGACCTAAGCTTTTCTTTACATGAAACTGGCTTTTAGCAGGCTGGCCTTGAATTCAGAGATCTGCTTGCCTCTGTCTCCTGGGATTAAAGGCATGTCTGTATTCCAGGCAGATCACACAGAACTAGAAGGTCTTTGGATGTGATGATCTCTTGCCAGAGCAGCCATGTTCTGAATTAAAATTCCTCTACAACATAGGGAGACTTTGTCCCAAAAAATTAGCTAGCTGTGGTGGTGCACACCTTTAGACCTAGCACTGGGGAAGCAGATTGGCAGTTCTCTATGAGATCTAGGCTAGCCTACATAGCAAAAGAACATCTTAAGGGCAACATTAAGATATGGTCTCAGAAAAGAAATAAAACAGGGGCTGGAAATGGCTCAGTGGTCACTAACACTTGTTGCTCTTGTAGGGGACCCGAGTTCTGTCCCCAGCTGCATGGTGGCTCATAACCATCTGTAACTCAGTTCTAGGAAATCCTATGCCCTCTCTGTGCAGGCACCAAACACACACTTGCAAACATGCAGGCAAAAACACTCATATGCATACAAGTAAAAACTAAACACGTTATAATAAAAATAAAAAGTATGACCTTGAACTGATTTCCCTGCTTGCTCTACAGGACTGGAATTCCAGACAGCTGTTACTACAACTCTTGGCTTTTAGTTGTGGTTTTTTTGTTTGTTTGTTTGTTTGAGATAGGGCTTCTCTGTGAAGCCTTGGCTGTCCTGGACTCACTTTGTAGACCAGGCTGGCCTGAACTCTGATCCTCCTGCCTCCGCCTCCCAGAGTGCTGGGTCACAGGCGTGCACCACTATGAGCTGCACAGCTCTTGGCTTTTAACACATCGGAGGCTGGCTGCGAGTGGAGCTGCTTCCTAAGAGGAGCAAGGCCCTGGCGTTTGATCCCCACAGCACACAAAGGGAATCACTGACTTAGCAACAGAACTGTCTCAAGTTTATTGAGTGTGGAGTGGTGCAGGGAGTTTCTCCTCCGTGGTAGAGCATTCACTACTACTCAAGAGGCCCTGGGTTCAAACTCTGCCGGGGAAAAATCCGGTCATGGTAGTGCTTGCTTTGCCTTTAATGCCAACCCTCAGATCTCTGTGAACTGAGCACAGCTTGGTCTACACAAGTGCCAGCGAGTGCCAGGCCAGAACTGAAGTAAGACCTGTCTCCCTGTCTCAAAAAAGAGAAAAAAATATTTTTTTCAGACATTCGTTATTTATGTAGCATATGCCAGGCACCAGGTAAAGAACGGGGCACGAGGGAAGAGCCCTCCCGAGATAGATAACCAAAAGGTGAGGCCAGTGCAGGGGACAGAGGTCAGCAATAGGAGCCTAGGGAGAAGCCACCGGTCCAGCTGCAATGGAAAAGAACAGGCAGCTAAGGTTTCCTCCAAAAGGACTTCTGGAGCCAAGTCTTCAAAGAGTGCGACTACGACCAGCCAGATGGCTCCTACGACTTTCAGGTCCTGTTTCTAAAGCCTGAGCTGCGGTGTGAGTCAGACCAGGGGCCAGGAAACGTAGGAGGGTCCTCAACTCTTCGCCCCCCTCCCTGGGCCGCTGGGAAAGACTAGAACACATCAACCCTGTGTCCCGCCTCCTCACCACGACCCCAACTTCTCCAGCTTAAGTATCATCAAGGCATCGAAACCACTGAAGAGCCTGAAAACCCTCCAAGCACCAAGAGCTTTACAAGTGAGGTCAAAGCCAGCCCAGCCGTGACGCGAAGCTCCGCAAACACCTTCCGCCAGGACCCCCACGTCCCGGCAGCGAGCCCTGTGGGGAATTGGTCCCCCTTCCCGAGACCACGTTAGCAAGATTGGGAACCAGTCTCCAGAAGAGGTGATTATTGCCTCCTGAAGGACAGCGGCTGCCCCAGGTAGCATGGACCCTTTTGCCCTCTGTGCCTCGGTTCCCCCAGCATCAAAACTGCAGTAAGGGAGACTGAGCGTCCTCCAATTCCCCCACAGGGGTGATCGGCCAGGGAGAATGCAAAACGCCTTTAGGATGTTTTGCCAAATCCCCGGGCGTGGCGAGCAGGTGGCCCGTAGCCGCGCTGTTACCAGTGCGCAGACAGGTGCCCGCGGGCGCGGTGCGCGCTGCCCCCCCCCCCCCCCCGGGCCACCTGGGACGGGCACCTCGCGCGCCGGTGCCTCGGCGTGTCCTCTGGGCGTGCAGTGCCCAACCGGGACGTGCGATCGCAGGCCCGCCTCTCTGCCTGGCCGCAGTGCCCCGGTGACCACACCGAAACAGCCCGGAACCGGGGCTTCCTGGAGGTGGAGCCCGCGCCGCCCACCCGCCGCTGCTCACCAGTTCCCCGAGCCCACGATGCACACTTTCAGAGGCGCCGCTGCCATGGCCGAGCCGGGTCGCTGCTGCACACAGCCTTCCTCCCAGGGCCCAGCCCGATCGCTGCCGCGAGCCGGATCGCTGCTGCACGGACCGTGCCTCCCAGGCCGGCTGCTCACCGCCGCAGGAACAGCCTAGTGTAGCTGCTCCGGGCGACCCCGCCCCGCTCTCCTCTCCGCCAATGGCCACCGCCACCCCGCCTAGGCGCCTGGGGCCACAGCTGACAGCCGGGAGGACCCGCCCCGCCACTCCCAAGAGCCACTGCGCACGCCCGGTCAGGGCTGGTGGCCTGGTCACCCTCCTGTGTCGCCCCACCCCTGCCCGAGGAATGTTGGGATGTGTAGTTCGCCTCCCGGCGGGCTCCCGGACCTCACGCGCCACGTGCAGGCCGATGTCATTGCGCAGAGACTGGAGCTGCTGTGTGGCACTGTCCGGGACCGATCAGGCCCGACGCCGCCTGCAGAAGTGTCACCTGCCGCTCTCTGCGCAGGGACAGCTGTCACCTAAGAGTGGAGCTCAGCGAGCGGAAGCCCTTGACCCTGAATTCACCCAGATTTGGGCTTGGTGCCTATACCTGCTTTAACAGCAGCTGCAAAATTCTTATAAACAGGACAGATCATGGCACCCACGAATTATTTTGGGTCAGAGCCTGGAGCTTTAACCCAAGGCCTCCTGCCCTGGCAGTATCTGCTATACAGGGCTGGGGTCGTAGTTCAGTTGGAGAGGGCCAGATTGAACACAGGAAGAGATGAGTTCAAGCCCCAGCGCCTGGTGAGTCAGGCCAAGCGGGGTGGGAGATCTGAAATCCCAGGTTATCCTTGGCCACATCAACAAGGGGAGGCCACCTTGTCCCCTGTCTCAAACAAACACCTCTGCATTTCGGGATGGAAAACTTGTCTGCACAAGGTCAAAAGAGAAACTTAAACTGTCCGCTCACCCACTCATGGGACGCGACTTGCCCCTTCCCTCTCCTTGTCAGGGCTCGCTGACCTCACCCGTAGTTGTCTTCTGACCTTTCCCATGCTGCTTCACACATGCGCACCCTCACACAGCATAATACGGTAACGAAAGTCATTCCAATTAATTCAGTTGTTGAGACAAGGTTTTACACTGTAGCCCCAGCTGGCCCGAAACATGCTAAAGATGAGGCTGGCCTAGAATTCTATATACCAGGCTGGCCTCAAACTCAGAGATCTGCCTGCTTTGCTTCCCAAGTGTGGGACTAAAGGCAAGTGCCTGGAGTAGATTACGTTTATTAAATTAAATTAATGCCCGGATTAAAATAAATTTAATATTAAAATTAGAATAGGTTTAATTCCAGCACTCTGGATGAAGAGGAAAATTAGTCTCTATGAGTCAAGGCCAGCCTGGTCTGCTTAGTAAGTTCCAGGTCAGCCAAGGCCAAGTAGTGAGACCACCCCCCCACAAAACAACAACAAAAACATGTCAAATTGTGCATAGTGACACAAGCCTTTAATCACCAAACAGGCAGGTCTCTGTGGATTGGAAGCCACTCTGGTCTATATAGCCTGATTACACAGTGAGACACTGTCCTGAAGAAAGGAAAGGAAAGGAAGGAAGGAAGGAAGGGAGGGAGGGAGGGAGGGAGGAAGGAAGGAAGGAAGGGAAAAATAGAGGAACAGACCTAGAATTCTCAAAAGGTTCCATGTTCACCTTTAATCCTGATATCTAGGCCCACCCTAAGCGAATTACATCAGAGTCTGCAGGGATAGGAGTGGGATGCAAGCTTAGAATTGTTAAAGTTCAAAGGCGGCTGTAATCTCAGCGCCCGGGCTGTGGGAGGCCGGGAGATCTGCAGTCAGCCTGGCTGAGTAATGAGTTCCAGGCCAGGCCGGGGGTGGGGCGTGTGCACGACACCCATCTGCCTCCCCCTTGAAGGCAAACAGTTTGAGTGGTTGAGAAAGGAGCCTGTGGCCAGGCGACCCTGCGTTAAGAAGGGAGGGTTTCTGGGGAGCTGGAGAGCCGTCCAGCCAATGAGAACAGAAACAAAAACCGAAGCTGTGGAGGAGGAGTGTCCTCCCCCTCCCCCTTCCCGTGCTAGGAGCTTCCTGCACAGCACAGGACCCCAGAGCCTCCTGGGCACCACTAGGGAGCCTGAAGTGATCACTTTCTAACAGGTAGAAAGGAATGTCACCAAAAGAAGAAAGCGCGGTGTGGGCTAGCCTGGCCCCTGTGTGCTGCTGGCTCTGGTCAGTGTCCTTCTGAGGGCAGGAGTTGGGTGTGACTTTAGCGTTCAGAAGGTGTGGCTATAAAGGGATGGCGAAGAAGTGAGTTTGGCCTCTCAGCTCGTGAGAAGCTCTTCGTGAGGTCACAATTTTTGGAAAACGTGACTTCCTTCTTTCCTTCCTTTCTCTCTTTTCTTATTTCTTTCTTTCTCTTGTCCGTGGTGTCAGGGTTGGATCCTGGGCCGTGTGTGTAGCAGAGGGGAGTTCTGCCACCGAGCTATGTAGCCGGCTCTTTCTTTTGAGGCAGCCTCTTGTTTCCTAGGCCCTCATACAGCCCACGCCATCATGCCTCCTTCGAGCTAGGGCTATAGGACTGCACAACCACGCCGGCGCCCAGCCCACCTTAAAATACCTACTTATTATTACTTACTGCCTGGCCTTGGTGTCTGTGTGCACCTGTGTGCCCTTGCGTGCGTGCCCTTGCGTGCGTGCCCTTGCGCATGTGCGTGTACAGGTCCAAGGCTGTCACCGGGTGCCTTCCTCTACTGATCTCTATCTACTGAGACAAGGACTTTCACTTACCCTGGAGCTCACCAGTATGGATAGACTGGCTGGCCAGCAAGCTCCCTTGGATCTTCCTGCCTCTCACTGTAAGGCACAGGGTCTACAGACTCATGCTGTAGTGTCTGCCTTTTTTACGTGGGTGTTTGTGGTCTGAACTTGGGTCTTCAGGCTTTCAGAGCAAGCACTTTTATTGACTGAGCCATTGCCCTATCTTTATTTTTTCACCATTAATGTTTATTTTATATATTTATATTAATGTTTATTATATATGTGTGTGTATATATGTATATATATATATATACATATATACACACACACTCATGTACAGTGTTCACGGAAGCCAGGAGAGGGCATCAGATCCCCTGGAGCTGGAGTTGGAGCTACTGACATGGGTACTGGGAACTGAATTAGCCTGAGCAAGAGCAGGAAGTCCTCCCATCTGCTGAGCATCTTCCCAACCCCTTGATTTTTATTTATTTTATTACTCCTTGAGACCGGGTCTCACTATGAAGCGCTGCTGGAGAGAGGCTTTGTCTGCACTCTCAATGCTGCACACTCAGAAACCACTTTTTGCCTGAATGTGCCCCTCTACCGTCTCTGGGGGTGACATTTGTTCTTGCTACAGCAGGCTATGAGTGGAATTGCCCGTCTTCAATATGGCTATTGACAGTCCAATGGGAAATTACAGGTTTTGGGCTAAAGAAACAATGCCTGGGTCTGGAAACTTCTAAAGAGCTTTTATCTCCCATCATTAGTGGATGCAGACACAGCAGATGAAAGGTAGATTCCTCAGCTCACCAAACAGAGCCAAATAGAGCTGCAGACACTTAACAGCAGGGGGTGCTAACTGTCATTTGTTCGCAGACAGATTCACTAAGTTATCAAAGTGGTTTGTGTATCAGGTTTTATCCGTTAGAGAAAGAGGCGCACACCTCGGGGCTGAGGACAAGGCTCAGGGTTAAGTATGTGCTGCACAAGAACTGGACCTGAGTTCAGATCCCTCTACCCACAGGAAAGAGGCGGCGCACCTGCAGCCCCAGGGCTGGGGATAGAGCAGGCTTGCTCAGCAGCCACTCTAGCCAAAGTGAGCTCATGCTCACTGAGAAATTGTCTAAAAAGATAATGAGGTGGAGAGCAATTGGGGAAGGGAGCAGACATTTGGCCTCTTCATCATGCTCACACACACATAAGCACATGCCCACAGGGATGCATGCATGTGCCCTATCCACACCCACATAAAACCACTCAACAGCTCCTGCCGACACATGCCTATAATTCCAGCACTTGGGAGACATCGGCAGGAGGATTGAGAGTTCAAGTCCCAGGCTGGAGAGATGGCTCAGCCCTTAAGAGCATGGCTGCTCTTCTAATGAACCCAGGTTCAATTCCCACACCCACATGGTGGCTCACGACCATCTGTGGCTCCAGTTCAAGGGGATCTGATCTCCTTACACAGACATGAAGCAGGACACCAGTGCATAGGAAATAGAAGTAAACAAAGTTTAAAGAAAGAAGCCAGCCTACCTGTAAGAGAAACATCTCGAGAAACTAAATAACAAAAAAAGCCCTGCCTGAGCCAGGCCTGGTGAGTCAGGCCTGAGCTCAGCTCTTGGGAGGATGGCAAGCCCAAGGCCAGCATCAGTGATAAGAGATTGTATCACAAAATGAAAGGCCAGGGGCTGGCAAGATGGCTCAGAGGGTAAAGGAGCTTGCTGACAAGCCTGATGACCTGAGTTCAATTCCTAGAACCTACATGATAGGAAGAGAGAATGGACTTTCACAGTTCTCCTTTGACCTCCACATGGCATATTTGACCTCTGTGGCATATTTGTGGGGCCCCTCCCAAATAAATAAACAAAATAAAAACGTAAAAAGAATAGTAAAAAGTAAAACCGAGGGCTGAGGATAGAGGTCAATGAGAAATCAGGCAGGAGACAAGAGGTTCAGTCCCTGTTACCACGAATAATAATAAAATAAATAGCTTTTAAAAATCCATTGCCAGGCGGCAGTGGCACACCCCTTTAATCCCAGCACTCAGCAAGGCAGACACAGGTGGATCGCTGTGAGTTCAAGGCCAGCATGGTGTACAAAGTGAGTCTAGGACAGCCAGGGCTACACAGAGAAATCCTGTCTCAACAAACAAACAAACAAACAAAAAGCCAAACAAAACAAGTGTGTACATAGAGCTGAGTGTGGTGGCGCACACCTGTAATCCCAGCGCTGGGGGAGGCAGAGGCAGGCAGATCTCTGTGAGTTCGAGGCCAGCCTGGTCTACAAAGTGAGTCTAGGACAGCCAGGGCTATACAGAGAAACTCTGTCTCAAAAAAACAAAACAAAACTCTCCCAGTGTGCACATAGGTTTTCTTAGCATGAAGGAGGCATTTGGACTACTTTGAGAGATGCCCAGTGGTTAAGAGCACTTGTTGCTCTTGCAGAGGACCGGGTTTGGTTTTCAGCACCCACGTGGTGGTTCACAACCATCTACCATCCCTAACTTCAGTCCAGGGGATATGACTCCCTCCCGGTCTCAGAAATCTGCCTGCTTCTGCCTCCCCCCAGTACTGGGAAAAAAGGCATGGGCCACCACATCCAGGCAGTTTGTTTCTGGTTTTCTGTCTTTGATTTGACTTTGTTTTGGTATATATAATAGATATATATTATTAATAAGTATGACAGGTTCTTACTAGGTAGCCCAGGCTGCCCTGAAATTCCCGATCCTCAGTTAGCTGAGGTCTGGCTTTGCAGCTATGTACTGCACACGCACATGCTTGTCTAGGAACTGGAGGTTTTCAAATTGAACCCCTAAAGCCAGGCATGGCGGCTGCAGCCTGCGCTCTCAGCCCTGGGGGCTGGCACTGGAGGATCATTAATTCCTGGCCAATCAGGGCTACATAATCTTTGGTTTGTTTGTTTGTTTGTTTGTCTTGGTTTTTCATGACAGCTTTCTCTGTGTAGCCTTGGCTGTCCTACACTCCGATCTGTAGACCAGACTGGCCTTAAACTCGGAGATCCACCCGCCTCTGTCTCATGAGTGCTGGGATTAAAGGTTTGTGCCACTAAACCCGGTTTAGGGCTGCATAGTGTAAACAAAAGGAAAAGGGGCTGGAGTGGGGTAGGTGGGACACTTCACGATTAATGAAGGCAGAGGGCGTTTGATATAAAAAAGTACTTGATACACATGTGTAAAAATGGCATAACAAGAGCTG
This sequence comes from Psammomys obesus, assembly GCF_907164565.1. Classification (NCBI taxonomy): domain Eukaryota; kingdom Metazoa; phylum Chordata; class Mammalia; order Rodentia; family Muridae; genus Psammomys; species Psammomys obesus. Next base: position 4,420,889 of record NW_026586383.1, read on the forward strand.
GGGGGGTGGCTTTAGACCCAGCACTCTGGAGACAGAGGCAGGTAAATCTCTGAGTTTGAAGAAAGCATGATCTACGGAGTGAGTTCCAGGACAGCCAGGGCTACACAGAGAAACCCTCTCTTGAAAACCAAAAATAAGAACAAAAACGAAAGTTATAATGAAATCCTTTACTTTGCAAGTTAATCCTTCCTTCCTTCCTTCCTTCCTTCCTTCCTTCCTTCCTTCCTTCCTTCC
>NW_026586383.1:4421132-4424271 GCF_907164565.1 Psammomys obesus
TCCTTCCTTCCTTCCTTCCTTCCTTCCTTCCTTCCTTCCTTCCTTCCCTCCTGTCCCTCACTATGTAGCTCTGGCTGGCCTGGAACTCACAGAGCTTCACCTCTCTCTGCCTCTCAGTTCCCACTGGTTTCTTTAGAACACACGATACCTGTCCACTGAAGGCTGGCTGTGGATTTGGAGTCCCTCATCCAGGACTCCAGACTCGACCATAAACCATTGAGAGGGTTGGCTTTGCTGTGATGGGGAGGGGTCAGGGAGGAGAACGAGTCAGGTAAAACTTTTTAAAAATCTCCGCTCATTTACTCATACACATGGTGGGAGTGAAGCAGGTACCCTTATACGGCACGGGGCTGTCCCCCAAACCGGACAGCCTCCATCTCGGGGCTTCACCTATGCTCACTTGCAAAGGAATGTTCCTCTGGGCTTGATGACTGTTTATATCCCTCACAGAGGTGGGAGGGTCAGTAGAACCTCACTTCAGTATCCGCCCGCTCCCAGCTTCCCAGTGCCTCAGGGAGGGGCTGGGTATCAAGGCCCCCACCTGTGCTGCTATGGGAAGGTCCGAGTCTCGGCTGGGGTGCAGCCTTTGGTGAGGAGCACCCGTGCTCCAGCGAGTAAGTCCTCGCCTATGCTCTGTAAGGGAGCCTAATAAACTCATTGGTCCCTAGAGTGAACTTCCATGGGAACCCTGCCTCTGTTTGTCTTGGGACTGCAGGAGGAGGGGACAGAGGGTGTGTATGTCTCCTTCAGGGAAGGAATTTTATCAACAACTTGTGCTACAGTGCACAAGGTCAGGGAACAACTTGCAGGAGTCAGTTCTTCTGTGGGGACTGAACTCAGGTTGTCTCGCTTGGTGGAAGGCAAGCGCTGTTACCCACTGAGCCATCTTGTTTGACCAACGGAACACTTACACTGGCCCTAAGCTGTTTCCAGCAAGAAGTGACAGATATCCCATTGCTTCTGCCCTGGAGGTGGATTAAAGGGATGGGGCAGCAAAAGCTTAGTGTGTGCCCAGGCTCCCTGCCACACTGACAGACAGCGCCCGTCACTCATGTCTGCAGTGTTCTGCACCATGCCGGCCCCAGTTATGGGAAGAATTAATTATGATCCAGTCCAGGTAGTGGAAACAGCTGTCATCTACACCCTGGGATTCTGAGTTCGAGTCCAGCCGGGGTGATAAAGCAGGAGGCAGCCTGGCTCAGAATGCAAACTGAAACAAACACTGGGGCTGGGGATGCCATCTTGGCAGGTGAGCCCTAGAATGCCTAGGTTGGACTCCCGGAGGGGGTGGTACTTGGAGATCTGGCTTCTGGAAGGTGATAGGGTCTGAGGGGGAAAGCCTAGGAGATTGATCGCTTTTCCTGTGGAAAGAGACGTCAAAGGCCTCAGGTCCTGCTTAGAGGGCCTCAGGTGAGGACAGCACAGGAGAGTCCTCACTAAGATCCTGGACAAGCAAGCCTTGGGCTCAGGCGGCCCCTTGCCCTGTGATGGTCTGCCGCTGTGTGCTCAGCAGACTGAACTGACTCCGGGTGGCTGCATTCGAGCTAGCGGGCTTGCTTAAGTGCTCTTCTTACCCACTGAGCACAGGTCTCCGCCCTTCTGCCCGCCCTTTTCTCCCCACAAAAGAAGTGAAATAAAATCCGCCATCTGCACAGTAAAGTCAGACATATGGCAGTCACAGCGTCGGTCTTGTAGCCTAGGCTGCCTCACACTTCCTGCATGGCTGAGGGTGACCTTGATCTCCTGGTCCTCCCCATCTTCAGAGCTGGGAGCAGGGGCACAGGCTGAAGAGGCCTGGCGGTCACTGGGGATGGACCTCAGGTCAGAGCTTGCATAGCCCACTGCATCCCCCAGTCCCTGACTGTAATCAGTCTTATCAGGATTTTTTTTGCATTTATTCATGAGTTTCCAGGCAGTTCAGAATGACGTGTCTCCTCTCAGGGTCAGACACGTCACTCAGACCCCATTCTCCTGAAGGGTAGTTGGTCCTGTAGTTTACAATGCTTGATTTTCAAGCTGATTTCAAGGGAGGGGTCCATCCTCACTGACCTAAAAGTTTGCCAATATTTAGCTAGCTAGCTTTCCACACAAGATTCAGGGTTTCCCAAAGGACCAGGGCTCCAGGGGCCAGTGAGATGGCTCAGCAGGCAGAGAGGCTGGCTGGGCAGACCTGAGAATCTGAGTTGGATTCTCAGAAGCCATATGAAGGTGGAAGGAGAGAACCTCCTCCACGGAGCTGTCCTCTGACCTCCACACCTGTGCCATGGCTCCTCCTCACAGACACGCTGTGCCCACACAAAAATGAAGTGCCAACAATGATAACGTTTGTTAGAGGGTTAAGGAAGGCTTCATCCAATGAGTTTTGGACATCATTGGTTTTAAACTCCTGACATCATGAACTGGTTGAATAGTCTTTCCATCACTGGGTACAGACAGAAAAAAAAACAAAAAACAAAAACAAAAACAAAAAAACAAGTCAGCAATCATCCTTGCTATGGGCTGTGTGCTTTGCATAGGTTGTGTTTTCTCAGGCCCCAGAGCTGAGGGCACATGTGCCAGCCACGTGTCTGACCCTCTCTGTGCCATTCCCCCTTGGGGTCCGCAATGGAGCTACACAATTGGACATTTTACAGTGGGTGTCACTGAGGGAGTGTGAGGACATGAGCTACAGCACGGTGATGGTGGTGCATGCCTTTAGTCCCAGCACTTGGGAGGCAGATTTCTGTGAGTTTGAGGACAGCCTGGTCTACATAGGGTGTTCCAGGCCAGCCAGGGCTACACAGAGAAACCTTGTCTCAAAAAACCAAAACAACAAGAAGAAAGGAAAGAAATGAAGGAAGAAAGGAAGGAAGGAAGGAAAGAAGGAAGGAAGGAAGGAAGGAAGGAAGGAAGGAAGGAAGGAGGGAGGGAGGGAGGGAAGGAAGGAAGGAAGGAAAGAAGGAAGGAAAGAAGGAAGGAGGGAGGGAGGGAGGGAAGGAAGGAAGGAAGGAAGGAAAGAGGGAAGGAAGGAGGGAAGGAAGGAGGGAAGGAAGGAGGGAAGGAGGGAAGGAAGGAAGGAAGGATGGAAGGAAAGAGGGAAGGAAGGAGGGAAGGAAGGAAGGAAGGATGGAAGGAAGGAAGGATGGAAGGAAAGAGGGAA
>NW_026586383.1:4424671-4453014 GCF_907164565.1 Psammomys obesus
GGAAGGAGGGAAGGAAGGAGGGAAGGAAGGAAGGAGGGAAGGAAGGAGGGAAGGAGGGAGGGAAGGAGGGAGGGAGGGAAGGAGGGAAGGAAGGAAGGAAGGAAGGAGGGAGGGAAGGAAGGAAGGAAGGAAGGAAGGAGGGAAAAAAGGAAGGAAGGAAGGAAGGAAGGAAGGAAGGAAGGAAGGAAGGAAGGAAGGAAGGAAGGGTTAAGCTGCACTAATGGTACCTGGGGAGAAGGCTGTGTGCTGTGGGCTGAATGTTGAATGTTTCCCCATAGGCCCATCCCTGTGTCTGAACTCTTGCTCCCCAGCTTGTAGCACTTTTTGGAGAAGCTGTGGACCCTTTAGGAAGTGATGCCTCAAGGGGGAAGTGAATCACTGGGCTGGCCCTGACGTCTCCTAGGCCGGCCCTACCTCCTGTCCACACTCTGCCCCTTGCCTGCCAATGCAGTGTGGCCAGCTGCCTCACACTCCTGCCGCTGCTTTCTCTGCCACGACAGGCTGTAGCCCCCTGAACCGTGAGCTATCCACCTGGGAGGGCTGCTTGGACACAGGTTTAAGCCAATAGGAAGCCTTTATTAGTCAGCTGGTGGCTACACTGGGTGTTCCGGATCCAGGGTAGCCCTGGATGAGCTTTTAGGTACAAAAACCAGGTTCTGGGTCGATATACTTCTGTTAACAAGAACAGTTAGTCAAGACTCAGCAGAAGCTAAAAAGCAAGGTTAGTACATTTAGAGGCTTCCCCAGAGCTATATGGCCTTCAATGGATTAGGCCTTTGTTTTAGTTTCGACAGGTGATGCTACGTGCTGAGTTTTATGGACTGAAAGGTACTCTCACTATGGTGTCAGTTGTGCTAAGGCCTGGAGACCTGTTACAGTTAGAGGAACGAATTGTGGTTTGGGGCTCTCTTCCTGTCCAGGGGCCTGCTGCTTATTAGCCACATATTGGGGCTCTATGTTTTCTTTTGTTGTTGTTTCTTTGTTTTTTTATTTTTTTATTTTTTATTTTTTTTTGAGACAGAGTTTCTCTGTGTAGCCTTAGCTGTCGTGGACTTGCTCTGTAGACCAGGCTGGTCTCAAACTCACAGAGCTCTGCCTGCCTCTGCCTCTGCCTCCCAGAGTGCTGGGATTACAGATGTGTGCCACTGTGCCTGGCTGGGGTTCTATGTTTTTAAGTGTGTGTGTGTTTAATTTTTATGATTTTGTTATTGTATGTATGTAAGTCTGTGTGTGGTATACAGCAGTGTGCATAAGGAGGACAGAATCTGCCAGAGTTACTATTGCTGTGATGGAACACCATGTCCAAAAGCAACTTGGTGTGGAAAACAAGCATTTGGCTTACACATCCACAGCATAGTCCATCACTGAGGAAGTCGGGGCAGGAACCTGGAGGCAGGAGCTGATGCAGAGGCCATGGAGGGGGCTGCTTACTGGCTTGCTTCACATGGCTTGCTCAGCCTGCTGCTTTCTTATAGAACCCAGGACAGCAGCCCAGGGATGGCACCACCCACAGTGGGCTGGGCCCTCCCCCATCAGTCACTAATTAAGAAAATGCTCTACAGGCTTGCCTACAGCCGGATCTTCTGGAGGCATTTTCTCCTTCCTTCCTTTTTTTGGCCTCGAACTCACGGAAGTTGGCCTGTGTTTTCTTAACTAAGGTTTTCTCCTCTCAAATGACTATAGCTTGTGTTAAGTTGACATGAAACTAGACAGTAGAGTCTCTCACCAGTTCTGGAGCTAGGCTGCTGTCCAGCCGGACCCAACAGTATTCCTGCCCTCTACAGTGCTAGGTCTGATGAGCGTGCGGTCACACCTGACTTTCCCCTGGGCGCTGGGGATTTGAACTCAATCCCCTTGTGTCTGAGCACGTTTTCGTGCTGAGCCGCCTCCACAGCCCTTGTTTTGTGTTGAGACGTGGTCTCCTGTGGCTTAGGTTGGCTTCAAACTTGCTATGTAGCTGAGACTGGCCTGCTTCTTCCTCCTGAGTGCTGGAATTTCAGGCCCCCATCCCTGGCCCACAGGGTTGGCTATTGGCCTCAGGCATGTGTGCTGGGTGAGTGCTTTGTGGCCGAGTCCTTTCCCACAGTGTTATGGTTCTGTGAGAAGCACATGGAATCTTCTGAGGATGGCAATGCCCCCACCCCCAGCCACTGCGTGGTGAGTATCCACTGGGTGGGTGCAGGGGCGGGGGACACTTATCTTTGGTGTCAGCCTTGGACACTTAGAACAAGAAGGGCCTCTTGCCTCCGCGTCTTTATCACACACACACATACACACACTCTCTCTCCTTCCTTTTTCACATATACACACCACACTCTCTTTCTCTCTCACACATGCCCCCCCCCCACGCATGCACGCACCCCCCCAAGCCTTCTGTGCTTGTGAATTAGGGATTGAGAGCACTGAGTTGGCAAGAGTCTAGGTTGCAGCTGCCCAGGAGAGCTGTGATTTAATGGAAGCGAAGTTCAATGAAAATGCTAAGACTCCCAGTGCTCAGGAGGCAGAGGCCAGTGAAGCTCTGTGAGTTCAAAGCCAGCCTGGTCTCCATAAGTAAGAAATTCCAGGCCTGTCTAAAAAAGAAAGATGAAGAAAAGAAAGTGCCAATAATGATCTTCAAATTTTAAATTATTTTCTAATTTTAAAATTCTCTTTCATCTGTTTAGAGACAGGGTCATACCGTGTAGCCTGCCTGGCCTTGGAACTCCTTATGAAGATCAGGCTGGCCTCCAATCCCAGAGCCGCACTGCCTCTCCCTCCGAGGGCGCTAGTTACAGACGTGTGCCATGGCCGCCTGCAGGCACTGTGACACAGTGGAGCCTTCGATTACCCTTCGATTACTTTGACCCCTGCCCATGGCCTTCTCCCGAGGAGGGCATGCTTTGTAATGAAAAGCAAAACTGTATAATAAAACTGAGGAATAAGACTCAGCAAACCGTTTTTCACTTTTGGGATGGAGGCGAGGGCCTCATTTTTCTAGGCAGGTACCCTCCCACTCAGCCCCTAGCAAATCATTCCCATGTCCTGTTCTGAGCTGGGTGGCCATCAGCGGCAGGGCACACTGGGTCTTAGGCCTAAGGAAGGGGCGGGGCTAGAGCAACAGAAGGCTACAAATGACCCAAGTCAGATACAGAGCTCGGGCTGGGCTGTGGAGTTGGGAGTGACCAGGACTTTGAAAGCCCACCTTTACCTAAAATGGGTGCTACTGTTACAAAAGAGACTTCCCCACAACTCAGAGGCAGAGAACAACCATTTGATTATGCTCTCAGAGGTGTGTGTCTGTGTGTGTGTGTGTGTGAAAAGCTTCCTTAAGAAAGCCAGGGGTGATAGGCCAGCCTGAGCTATGTGGCAAGATTCTGTTTGTCTGCTTTTTAAAGCTGTTTCTGGCTGAGAGACAGACTGCCAGCCCACATCGCAGATGGCTTATATTAACCACGCACTACCTGGCTCTGTGACTGCACTTTGAAACTGTCGCTGGGGCGCCGAAGGGCTGGCTCCCTGGCTAAGGATGCTCTTGCAGAGGATCCGAGTTCAGCTCCCAGCCTGGGCTACGCAGTGAAAGGCTGTCTCAGCGGCAGGGTGTGTGTGTGTCGAGGTAAGGGGTGTGGGTGTGGGAGAGAAGACGAGAAGATGCTTACTTCTTGGTGGGAAGGAGGAAGCCGTTTAAACTGCTGTCAAGATGGCGCTGTGGGTGACAGTGCTTTCGGTCACTGATGACCTGAGGACCATTCCCAGGTCTCCCGTGGTGGAAGGAGAGAACCAGTCCTGCAGATGACCCTCTGAACTCTGTAACTGTCACACGGTGTGGGCGCCCGTGCCCCTCCTCCACTTCTTGTGCCAACAAATAAGTGTGTAAACAATTAGAAAAATAAAACTCCAACTGTCTTGGCTAGAGGGGGAGCGTGCGTGTTGGGGGGGGCTTCTGGTTAGCCTACAGCGACTGGTTGACAATACAGACAGAACCACATGTGATTAATCCCTCTTTCCTACCCCTGTGACAGGAGCCTCAGTCTACCAGAAGAAATCCCACTGTTGTTTTTCTTGGCAGTGTTGAATTTTCTTCCCCATCAGGGTGTGAGTCCTTAATCTCTCTCAAGGCTGGTCAGTCCCTGCCACTTGGGGTGGAATGACTCCAGTCATCCCTCAGCCTCCTCTTGGCCATTGTCTCTAGGAATGGGAGAGGCAGGAGGAAGCTGGCTCTGAGCAATTTCTTTCTTTCTTTCTTTCTTTCTTTCTTTCTTTCTTTCTTTCTTTCTTTCTTTCTTTCTTTGTGATTTTCTTTAATTTTTTTATTTTTTTATTATTAGTTACATTTTATTAACTCTGTATCCCAGCTGTATCCTGCTCCCTCATTCCCTCCCAATCCCACCCTCCCTCCCTCAGCTTCTCCCTGCCCCTTTCCAAGTCCACTGATTGGGGAGGACCTCCTACCCTTTCATCTGACCCTGTTTTATCAGGTATCTTCAGGACTGGCTGCAAAGTCCTCCTCTGTGGCCTAGCAGGACTGCTCCTCTCTTGGGGGATGGGGAGGTCAAAGAGCCTGCCATTGAGTTCATGTCAGAAATAGTCCCTGTTCCCCTTACTAGGGAAAACCCATTGGTTACTGAACTACCACGGGCTACATCTGAGTAATTTCTGTCTGAGCTGGTTTCTGCAGAGATGAACCTGGACCCCTTGGGCTCTCGGTCTCAGTGTTGTGGCCTCTGCTTCCAGGCTTCTGGAGGTCTGGCTTTATTTCACTGAAACCCTCCTCTCAGGACTGCAGGTCCGTTCTTCACTTCCTGTTGGGCAGGCCCAGATCTGAGAGCACTTGTGAAAACAGAGTTGCTTGAAACAGCCTAGCCCCAGAAGTAAATAAAGCAGGGACTTTCTGGAGATTGCCGGTCCTGATTAATCGTGAGACTGCTGGGCAGGGTATGAGGGGGTATGCCAGACACCAAGAACTCAGGAGGTGCAGGCAGGAGCAATAAAAGTTCAAGGTCATTGTCAGCTCTGCAGGGAGTAGGAGGCCAGCCTGGGCTACATGGGGACCCCACCTCAGCAAAGCAAAACAGACTGCCAGACACAGCTTGCCTGGAAACACTGTAACCTTCTACAAAAACAGCTTATGTTGTTACTGTGTGCTGGGGCTCAGAGCCAAGGCTACATGCTTGACAGCAGTGTGGGCCACCGCTGAGCTACACATCCTCAGGCCCAAGGAGCACTTCTTTCAAAAATGTATTATTATTATTCAGGGTCTAACTATGTAGCCCTGGCTGTCCTGGAACTCACTCTGTAGACCAGGCTGGCATCAACCTCATAGAGATCCCCTTGCCTCTGCCTCCTGAGTGCTGGGATTAAAGGTGTGCACCACCACGCCTGGCAAAAATGTTCTCCTGCAAGGATATCTGCCCGGCAACTGTAACGTTGGCCTTCTGCCACTCTTTCAAACTGTCCGTCATTTATTATTGGGTGTGCCTGTGTATGATGCGTGCGTTCAGGAGGCAAGAGGGCGCGTGTCTGGGTCAGTGCTTGACTTCTGCCGAGTGGAGGCGGGTCTGTCTTGTTTCTGCGCTATGGGAGTCTGGGGCAGCTTTATTTCTGTTTGTTTATTCTGTTCAACTCCTGGAAAAGTGAAAGGACAAAGAAAGAAGTGGGCCGGGGAGTTAGGGAAAGAAAGGGTGACGGAGGAGAGAGGAGCGGGGCGGGTAACGGGCCGGAGGCAAGCTAACGGCAATGGCTCCTGTTGGCTCACTCTCCTGAAAGCCGCTCGTTGGGGCCTCCCGTCCCACGCAGCCCACCATAGACCACTGATAGCGTCAGCGGAATCTTGTCTCTGTTTCTCACAAGCCCTGGGTGTGACGCCCCTTGTGACTGACTGTGAGGTTCAGGTGTAGCCGGTCTCCTGTATCTTCGGTCACAGCATCACTTGGCGCGTCTGTCTCTCCTGGCGAGCTTGAGTTGTGCGCGCATTCCAGGTGGTGCCGGAGACTTTGTAATGAATTCTGTTTGAAATTCTGCAGGATCGCCTAAGTTCAAGCTCGTTAATTCTGGATATTAAAATGTCAGACTTTGTGCTTGAAATTTAATCCTACAAGATTTCCTCAGATTTTCGGCCTTTTTGGAATTAAACCCGCTCTTGGGTGGTCCTAGTTCGATGCATGCGGCTAAGATGATTTTACAAGGGAGACAAAACAGGACAGCCAAGCACTGAGCTCTGACATGTGTTTTGCGTGCTTTATGGCATTTGAAGTAATCTAACTTTTTGGTAAGACAAACTTGTATAAACCAGGGTGGGAGTTGATCTGTTTTGTTGGTTTTTTGTGAGATGGCCTCACGATGGGGATGTTCAAACTCAGAATCCTTCTGCCTCAGCCTTTTAAGTGCTGGAATTACAGTAGGATGCTTTTTCAATCAATCAATCAATCAATCAACCAACCAATCTATATTATTATTTTATAAAGTATCGTGTAGCCCAGGCTGGCCCCTGACTTATGATATAGCTGAGCTGACCTTGCCCTTCTGATTTCTCAGCCTCCCACCTCTCAGGTGCTGTGATTACAGGTGTGTGCCACCATGCCGCCTTCTCTTATTTTTTTTTAAATGTTTATTTTTTTTATTTTTTTTATTTAAGATGAGTTCTCACGCTTTGCCCCAGGCTGGCCTCAAACCCAAGGCTAGCCTCCTTCCTCAACATCCCACGGGCTGGGGTGGCAGGCAGGAGCCGCCACATTGCTACCTGAATGGCAAATTACAAAAAGCTAAACTGTGTTCATTCGTTGTTGTTGTTTGTTTTCTTTGCTGTGGGAGAAGAGGGTGCCGAATGACTAAGCACTTGTCCCTTTCACGAGACTAAATCTATGGGTTGCCTTGGGATTTTTATCTTATTTATTTATTTGTGTGTGGCCTCAGCATCTACCTTGTTAGAGGCAGGGTCTCTCGTCCCCGGCTCCATCCGCCAGGCTGCTCCTTAAACTTCTGGGGGTGTTTTTTCAACCTTACATCTCACCACGGGCATGCTCCGGTAGCAGATGTGTGCCAAGGAAGCTAGTTCAAGTCCTCACACCTGTGTAGTGAGTTCTGTCACTGCTGAGCCATCTCCTGGCAATATTTCCTATGCTGAAGGTCTTTCATGTTACCATCTGAAGATGTGACTTGGTAATGGAGCCAAAATGAAAGGCCTGGGCTTCTCCCTCACGGCACTGCCAAAAATAAAACGTAAACAAAAGACTCTGATTTTAGTAAAAAGCTCTAATTTTGTTTTATTTATTTTTTTGGGTTAGTGTCTCACTATCTATCCCAGGCTGGCCTGGAATTCACTATGTACCCCAGGCTGGCTGGTGGTTTGACTAAGAATGGTCCTTATAGGCTCATATATTTGGATGCTCAATCAGCAGGGAGTGGAACTACTTAGAAGGATCAGGAGGTGTGGCCTTGAGGAAGAAGTGTGTCACTGGGGATGGGCTTTGAGGTTTCAGAAGCCTAAGCCACACCGGTGTTGCTCTCTCTCTTCCTACTGCCTGCGGATCCAGATGTAGAATTCTCATCCAGCACCATGCCTGCATGCCACTCTGCTCCCCCACCCCCAATGGTAACAGTGGCCTAAACCTCAGAAACTGTAAGCCAGCCTCAATTAAATGCTTTCCCTTTCCCTCGTCAGAGTTGCCGTGCTCAGTGTCTCTTCATAATGATTTATTGTATAGTTCAGGTCAGTGTTGGACCTGATATGTAGCCCAGCTATCCTCCTGCCTCAGCCTTCTGAGTGATAGAATTATAGGTAGGCCCCATAGGCTTGCTTTATTTTACTTTTTTTTTTTTTTTTTGAGACAGGGTTTCTCTGTGTAGCCCTGGCTGTCCTACAACTCACTCTGTAGACCAGGCTGGCCTTGACCTCACAGAGATCCACCTGCCTCTTTGTGCCACCACTGCCTAGATAATCTACTTTAAAAAATTAAAGTTACTTAATTACGTGTGTGTGTTTACGGTTGCACAGAGGGCCTCTGTGGAGCCAGCTCTTTCTTCCCACCATGTGGATCCTCGGCCATCACACTTGGCAGCAAGCGTTTTTATCCACTGAGCCATCTTATCTTATTTTTTTTTAAAGAAAGATTCATTTGTTTTTATTTTTTGTGTTTGGGTGTTTTGTACCACATATGCATGCAGTGCCCAAACGTGCCACAAGAGGGCATCAGATCCCCTAGACCTGGAGTTGCGGAACCGTTATGTGGACCCCGGGAACCGTCTGGAGTGGAAGCCCTCTGGAAGAGCAGCCGGTGCTCTTACCGCTAGGGCCGCCTCCCCACTGCCATTGCTTTGTTTGTCTGTTTGTTTTTAATGTATTTTTTAAAAAAGATTTATTTATCATTTATACGTTATTCTGCCTGCTTGTGTGCCTGAGTGACAGAAGAGGGCACCAAATCTCACTATAGATGGTTGTGAGCCACCATGTGGTTGCTGGGAATTGAACTCAGGACCTTTGGAAGAACAGCCAGAGCTCTTAACCTCAGAGCCATCTCTCCAGCCCTTTAATGTTTTGTTTGTTTGTTTGTTTTTTAAACACAGGGTCTCACATAGCCCAGGCTGGCCTGGAACTCACCATGTAGGCTCAGGTGACCTTGAACTTCTGACCCTCCTGCCTGGTCTCCTGAATGCCTGGATTACTTGCATGCACCTCGTGCCCAGTTTCGGGCCTTACCTTCAAGCTAACAGTGGTGTCTCAGGCCTCTCATTTATTTCTGGTTTTTCTTTTCACATAATCTACCTCCCTGTTTGTGTTTTGTACACTTGCGGCTGTTCAGCACGGCCACCTTCTCACATAAAATTATCCACAGTGACTTCAGCCGGGACACCAAGGTCTTCATTCTCAGGCTCTCAGTGTTCTCCTGTTCATCCTGTCAACTCTCTAGTCTCAAAGCCCCGCCCACTGGCATGCTGTTTCTGGGAGTCCCATCGGCCCTCTCGATGCTGATGTGGCCAGGTGGCACACCGCCCTTCCCCTTCCATCTTTAGCCCTCCCTGTCCCTGCCATCAGCAGCTTCCTGGACACCAGGCATGGATTCTCTCGGAGCCCTGCCCTCCCACTTATTTTCAGTCTTTTGTTTCCCTTGTTAAAATCTATCATACTAGCTGGCGCGCCCGCAGTCCCAGCATTTTCAAAGTTGAGGAAGGAGAATTACTGAGAGTTTGAGGCCAGCCTCGATAAATTAAGTGAGTTCAAGTCTAGCCTCGGCTACAGAGTAGCCTCAGTGCTAGTCTGGTCTATGGACTGAAACCTTGTTTCAAAAAGTAATAAACAGCTGGGCATGGTGGTACATTAGAGGCAGAAGTAAGTGGATCTCTATGAGTCCCAGGCCTGCCTGGTCTGCATAGTGAGTTCATGTCAGTCATGGCTACACAGTGAGACCCTGTCTCAGACCCCCCCAACAAAAAACCCCTAAAAACCAACACCCCTAAAACCCAATTAAAACATAAAATGAAACATTTTTATTTAGCTTATCATTCCCTTTAGCTGACGTGATCAGCCTAGGTGTATTTTATGTAACTTAGGAATTGTGCTTCATAAAATTTTATCATTGCTTTAAGAAAATTTAGATACTATAATTTAGCCTCTAACCCTTCCTCGACATAATCCCCGCTCTCGTTTTATGACACCCGCTCTTCCATTTTTATTTAATGGTTTAATAGAGCCGAGTTTGAAACTGGCTGGAAGGCCATTTCAAGAAAGGGTGGCAGGCTACCCTTCACGGGCACGCTCAGATTATTTACTGCCCTCGGATACTACGTTATTGTTACTATTATTAAAAATCATTTGTTGATGGCCACGGGTTAGCCCAAGGCTACAGAGACATAAAGAAACCATAAGCTTCCTCCTTCCCATTAGCTAGCAAATAAAAATGTGTTTCTGAAAGGGTTTTCTGGTTTTATGTTGGCTATTCTTTGCTTTGGGAAGTGGGCCCTATGGGAGTGTGAGGGTTTGGACCTACTGGAGTAGGATGCCGAATCTTCTCTGCATTAATTACTTCCTCTCACCGGTACTGGACTCCCCCTTCCGGCAGCAGCGCGCTGCAGTACGGCACACCCGGAACCTTTGCTGGATGTAATGTGGATTCCTGAACTCAGGGTGTGCCTTGAGTCCCGTGAAAGTCATGGAAGCATGCCTGTAATCCCACTCAAAGAGCAGAGGCAGGGGGATGGCCTGGGCTGTACACTAAGGAAACCAAACCACCAAACCCAACCCAAAATGAAACAGAAAGGCCAAAGCCAACCAACCACACTGGGGACAGATTAAGAATACTAGCAATAGAATAAAAGTAGACACAAAAGTCAAGACACTTTTGCTCAGCTGGCAAAAGCCATTGCTGCCAAGCCTGAGGACCGGAGTTTGATTCCTGAGACCTCCGGGGTGGAAGGAGAGAACTGAGTCCCATAAGTCGGCTTCTGGCCTCCACATGCATGGTGTCATGCGTGCCCCCATAAATAAGTAGACACATTAAAATAAGGCAGTGATTGGCAAAATATGGAAAACATGGCAAAAATTAAAATTTTCTTTCTTTTTCTTTTCTTTTTTCCCAGACAGGGTTTCTCTGTAGCCTTGGCTGTCCTGGACTAGCTTTGTGGACTAGCTGGCCTTGAACTCACAGAGATCTGCCTGCCTCTGTCTCTCCCAGCTCTGGGATCACAGGCGTGCATCACCACTCCCCGATGATTGCCCGACTCTTTAGGTGTGCTAAAAGGGATGAATCGTTCCTTACAGTGGGTGAGTTTTATATAATAAATTAGCTCCCAACGAGGTCTCAAAGATGGGAGATAAGTAAATATTGCATGCTGTGGGACAGACTGAAGATTCACTGTCAAAACCAACTCTGAGCCGGGCGCGGTGAGTCATAGCTGTTATCCCAGCTCGCATGACAGGCTGAGGCAGGAGGAACGGGGTTCAAGGGAAGTCTGGGCGATATAGACGGTATCTCAGAAAACTGATCACAGAACAAACGAGTTCTTAAAACAACAACGAAAAGGATTGTATCTAACAATCTGATATCTAATGGTGCCATCACTGCATTTTAATTTATTCTTTAAATGTATTAATTTATTTCCATGTGTGGGTGGGGCCACACCAGTGTGGAGGCCAGAGAACAAGATGTCAGGCTTGCGGACAAGCTCTGTTGGTCACTGAACCCCAGGGGAGCCTTGAAAGTGGTGGGGTTAATGGCTGCCTTCTAGAAGGCACTGAATCCCAAGGCCCTGGCCGCCACAGTCACCGTCTCAGCACTGGGCCTGTTTGTGTCCCTGGTCAGTGGAAGTGAAGGCTAAAGAGGGAGAGTTAGCTGAGGAGGAGCCACGCTGTCAGCACGTGTCACTGATCCAGGAACCAAGGAGATGACAGGGGCAGTACAAAACCACTGATTCTTGAGAAGAGACAACTACTAATCTTTTTTTTTTTTCAAATAATCACATTGTTGGGGGGACACAGGACATCACTGTGTAGCCGGGGCTGGTGGTTACTCAGGACTCTGTGCCGGAAGCTTTCAGGGTGGGAATTACAGGTGTACACACATAAAACTGTGGCTGTGGCGGTGCACACCATAATTCTAGATGTGGGATTGTGAAAGAACTGGGCCAAATCTTTTTAGGAAACGAACTTCCAGTATTTAATGATTTACACAGGGGGACAATCTCCAGTCGGTAGATGCTGAAGGCATGTCAGCAGAGGTAAGATGACGCCGTCTCCAGCTTCGACAGTGACCTTTTGCCCTCAAATGCTCCTCTCACTACAACCTTTTAGGACAGGTCTCTTGTGTTACGACTTCTGTCTACTCAGCCATCAGGACTTGTGCACGAACAGTTCCGAAGCTCATTTCTCCTGGAAACGGCACTCTCTGAACAAATAGAGTATAGCTTATGCTGCAGCCTGTGAGGAGGCCTCCTGCTGCTGGAGTGGCCTCTAGGATGGGCCACTCTTGGTAATTCCCTGAACCGAGCACTTCCCAGGTTAAGGACGCAGCTGGGCGGTGGCCAAGCGCTCGGATTTGAATTGAATGGGATCTATCACCCCCTAGTGGCAGAACAGGACAACAGCCCCAGGCTTTGCCTCTGTCCAAGCTGCTGGACCTTGGGTCCGGGAGTTGGTCAGAGTGTGGACTGGAGATCATGGGAGTTTTGGTGCTGATGTTTAAAGTTTGAATGCAGTGGTAGGCGCAAATCAAAGCTTTCAAATCAGGGGTGACTCAGGTCCTTCCTGAGGGGCGCTCACAGACTCAGAAGTGGCTCTCTTCCCTGTCTGTCTCTGTCTTTCTTCCTGGATTCCAAATTTATTCTCTAATGTGCGATTTCAGGATGAAAATGTCACACAGGACGGAGGGCCGAGGACAGGCACCATGGTGCGTTCCTGTAGTTCCAGATGCGTGAAGTGCTCAGGAGCTTGAGGCCAGCCTGGACAGTGACACCGCTTTTCCTTTCGGTGATGGGATGCTGAACCGTGGTCATGCCCCAGCACCAAACCACCGGCCCGCATCCTCAACCCAAGAGTTCACCAATCTTTGTTTTAATTTGTGTGTGTATGTGAGCAGCGCGCGCATGCTTGTGTGCGTGTGTGTTTGCTTGTGTGTGGGCACTCATCATCTCTCCAGCCTCCCTCCTACTGCCGAGGCTGTGTTGCAGGAGAGCTTACACTAGCGAATCAAGCTGTGGGCTCTTACAGTGCACCATCCCCGGAGACTGTTTCCTGCTTGTGTAAGGAGGCGCCGGGGAGGGCACAGGGGTTAGGAGCGCTCACTGCTCTTACAGAGTGCCTGGGTTCGGGTCCCACGGCCCACACGGTCGCTCACAGGGGGCCTGAAACACTCTCCTGACCTCAAGAGCATATGCTGCATGCAAACTTACACACTCACACACACATTTACACACACAGGCACACACACTCACACACAGGCACACATACACACACACTCACAACCATGCACAGTCCCATGCAAACAGGCTTACACACACTCACACAGGCACACGCACCCACGTCGGCACATAGTCACACCCTCACATACGCACAGGCACACACAGACACACACACACAGGCACTCATACACTACACACTCTTGCTTACTCTCACAGGCTCACAGTCACACACAAAATGAATAAACAGATCTTAGGGATAAAGTGGAAAGGAGAGACTGAGGGTGGAAAGATACAAATGGGAACAGGACGCCCATGATATCGACTCGGCTACCCGTGCAGAAAGCCGGAGAAGGAAAAATGAAAGGTAAAGGACTGGGGGAGGGACAAGATGGTCATTGCTTTTCAGTGATGTGACCTGCGGGGGAAAGCCAATAGAATCAATACAAACTCCCAGAATCTGGGGGTTTATTGATCTTGCTGGAAGAGAGATCACCCGACAGTACGCAACAGGCTTCATGGCTCACCACCACGCTGAACAGAAAACATGGGGCACGCGCAAGCACGGACACTGTGAAGCAGCTAGGAATGAGGGCATCTCAGGGCGTTTGTTTGTTTGACTTCTGTGTCTGTGTTACTTATGTACTTTGCTGTATGGGTGGGTGTCTAGTTTCCTCCTCTTCCTGTGACGTCGAACCCACTTAGGGAAACAGGTTGATTTGGAAAGAGGTTGATTTGGAAAGAGGTTGATTTGGCTTCCTTCCACGTCTAGGCCACAGTTCATCGTCCAGGGGAAGTCCAGACAGGACCTTAAGTAGAAACTTCAAACACACTTTGGCTTGCCCACTGGCTTATGCTCAGATAGCTCTCTCTTTCTTATTTATTACAATTTATTCACTTTGTATCCCTGCTGTAGCCCCCCTCGCTGGTCTCCTCCCAGTCCCACACTTCCTCCCTCTTCTCCCCCTGTGCCCGTTCCCTAGTCCCTTAATAGGGAGGTCCTCCTCCCCTTCTATCTGACTCTAGCCTATCAGGTCTCATCAGGGCTGGCTGCATCATCTTCCTCTGTAGCCTGGCAAGACCGTACCCCACCGGGGGAAGGTCATCAAAGAGCTGGCCACTGAGTTCATCTCTAGTCCTAAAAAAGGTAAACAATAAGGAGGACACTAGGGAAGAGGCTGAAACCTCACTAAGAAGGGCAAACAGGATAGACATCGGAAGTAGGAGAAGACAAGGAACAAGATAGGAGCCTTCCACAGAGGGTCTGTGAAAGACTCTACCCATCGGGGTATCAAAGGAGATACTGAAACTTATAGCCAAACTTTGGGCAGAGTGCAGGGAATCTTTTGAAAGAAGGGGGAGGTGAAATACCTGGAGGGGACAGGAGCTCCACAAGGAGAGCAACAGAACCAAAAATCCTGGGCCCAGGGTGGCCTGCAGAGACTGATACTCCAACCAAGGACCATGCATGGGGAGGACAAAGACACCCTGCTCGGAGGAAGCCCATAGGCTGCTTAGTTTCCAAGTGGGTTCCCTAGTAAGGGGAGCTGGGGCTGTCTCTGACATGGACTCAGACTGCTTTCTTATTCAGCCCATGCCCACCTGCCTAGGGAGGAGGCCACCCACAGTGGGCTGGGCCCTCCCACATCAATCAAGAAGATCCCTCACAGATATATAGACCAACCTGACCTGGGCAACTCCTCAACTGAGATTCCCTCACTAGGCTGTGTCTAGTTAATAGCTGAACGGGACAGGAGGTAAGGAGAGGTAAGGAGGTAAGGCTGGTGGTGTTTCTGTCCTTTCACCGTGTGCTTTATAGGGATTGAACTCAGGCCACCGGGCTTGTCAGCGCTCTTACCCATGCTGGGGTGGAAGCCTGCCCGCTCAGAGAGGCAGAGAAAGTCCCCAGCTGACCTTACTGCTCAGCCAACGTCCCAGAAGGAAAAGGGCCTCTCTACACTGTCTTAAAAACCCTTCAAACCGAATGTCCCTCCCTTCTAGTTCCCATATGCCTCTCTATCAGTCCTCGTGACTTCCTCTCACTCTGGGGCTTTTCCTATGTTCACTTCCTGTGAGCTGGTTGTTTGCTCTGCCACTTGACCTAGGGTTGGCTTTACTTGATCCTGTTTACATAAAGTTCTTGGGTTAAAGCTGGGCTAGGTGACGCAGGCCTGTAATCTCAGCACTCTGGGAGGCAGAGGCAGGTGGATCACTGTGAGCCGAAGTCTTGAGGCCAGGACAGCCAGGGCCACACAGAGAAACCCTGTCTTGAACCGCCCCCCCCCCCAAAAAAAAAATAAAAATATCTTAGATTAAAAAAACCTTAGATTAAAGCTGTGTGCTAGGACTGAGCCACACCACAACTTGAAACAGGTTTTTCCTGTACACAATCTCAGGGTTCATAGTGTGATCAAATATCCTGCAAGTCTCCAACTTGCTATGTAGCTAATGATGACCTTGAATTTCTGATTCTTCTGCCTGCCCTTTCCAAGCCTAGGATCTAGGGGGGAACTTTCACTTCAGGTTTATCCTGGGCCAGGGTCAAACCCAGGCGTCTAATGTATACCAGCAAACACCTTAGCTGTAGAGCTTCATCGCCCCTCCCCCACCTTACTTGTTTTGAGACAGCCCCAGGAAGCCCAGGCTGGCCTTGAACAATTGCCTCTGCTTCCCAGGTGCTGGGATCACTTCAGTAGGTTTGCACAGGAGACCCAAAGGAGGTGGCTATCGGGAGAGGGGAGAAGCTGTTACTAAATGGGAAAGGATGAAACACTAAATGGGAAAGGATGAAAGGTGACATCACATGCCATGAACCAGGGGGTGTAATCAACTCGGTTTTCTGCAGCTGCTTTTTTTTTTTTATTTTGGTCTTCAGCATAGCCTGTGCTGGGCTCAGTGTGACCTCATTAACTGCTGAGTGTCTTGAGCTTTTGTGTGTTCGATCAGTGTTTTAAAAATTATGTTTTTAAATTGTGTGTATTGTTTGTGTGTCTGGGCACATGAGTACTGGTGACCTTGGGGACCAGAAGATGGTTTTAGAACCCTCTGCAGTTAAATATGCTTGTGAGCCACCTGATATGGGTGCTTGAGCCTGAACTCAGGTTCTCTATGAGGGCGGTATCACAGCCGAGCGTGGTGTCACACACCTTTAATGCCAGCACTTGGGAGGCCGAGGTGGGTGATCTCTGAGCTTGAGGTCAGCTTGATTTACATAGGGAGTTCCAGGACAGCCAGGGCCACATAGAGAAACTGTCTCCAGACACAAACAGGCAGACAGAGAGACAGACAAAGGTAAGGGAGTACTGTGAGGTCTTAACTGCTGAGCTGCTCTCTAGTACTGCGCAGAGGGTTTTAAGAGATCCGTGTCTACATTTCTTAGAAACTCAGGAAAACATTTTTGTCCACCAAGACTGCAGCCCCTGGAAACAGGATTTTCCAGTTTTCCCACTGTAGATTTTGTTCAAGTCTCACCGGCAACAGGGAAGTACTGTGTTTTTGTCCCAGAACTGTTTGTCTCTGCTGATGCCTCCTCTCCGTCCCCTCTGGTCTCCCAGGCTCACCCTTGGTGCTCTCAGTCTAGGCAAGGCAGCCAGGTGGCAAGGGCGGTATGTTCTGGTCCTTTGCTGGGTGGGAGGGCTGGCCTCCTGCCTGCCTCCCAGCAGAAGCAGGCTCAGCCCTGAGGGCAAAGTCCCCACCTGACCTTCAGAGTCTGTAGACCTGCTAAGGTTCCAGATAGCCACTGGGCCACTCGCACTGCGGCTGCCTCCTCCTCCTCCTTTTTCTTTCTTATGTTGTTGGTTTGAGACAAGGTCTCATATTGTAGCCTAGGCTGGCCTTGTACTTTTGGCGACATTCATATCTCAGCCAGAGGGTGTGGCTCACCACACCAGGCATTCCCCACTTTTCTCCACCCCCTCCCCCTTTCCGCCAGGGTCTCAGGTAGCCCAGGCTGGTCTCAGGCTTAGGGTAACCTTGAGCCCCTGATCCTCCTGCCTCTCCCTGCCCAGTGCTGGGATTATGGGTTGTATGCAGCCATGCTCTTCCACTCTCCCTTCAGAGGCCTGCAACCACCATCACGCCTTCCAGTCTTTAAATTCGACAAGGAAGTGTTTTAAGTGAGACAACTGGGATGGAAACCAATTACATAATCAACTGTAAACATTTCCCCGTGCCTGGCCACAGAGGTGGCAGTTTGTGGAAGACACCAGGTCCCTGGTGCTGGGTCTTCGGGTTCCTGCTGTGTTGGGGCTGACCATTCCTTTCCTGTCCCTTTCCGAAGTTAGCTGCTGTGGGGCAGAAATCCTCAGCGCTGAGGGGAAAGCGTAGGAAAGAGCTTTACCTGCTGTTCTAGAACTCTGCTTCCACCCAAAACCTGCTGCCCCACTTTCTCTGTAGCTCAAAAAAAGTAGGAAACAGAAATTGGTAAAAGGAAAATGGATTTGCTTACAATTTGTTTAAGTTGGAGTGAAAGATCCCCGGCTGGGTATCTTTCGTCTGAGAGACCCCCTCCCAAGGAACAACGAGGCCATTCGGATGCAAACAGCAAGAGGCTTTTATTTTGATACACGGGTACCCGGGGCAGCAAGGTCATTCGGGGGACTTTGCGCGCCCCCTGGGTGAAAAGCTGGGGTTTTTATAGGGTTTTAAAGCAGAAGCGTGGGTACAGAATCGAGAAGCATGGTTACAGGGGGCTGATTGGTACGTTTACATGAGACCACGGTTTGCGTCAAAGTTTGGCAGGGACACCAAGATTCCAGGAACTGGGTGGTCGAAACAGTCATGATGACCCCTTGACGTGGCCCGCCATCTGTTGTTTTCCTTAGGACCCTTATCTTAACTGGAACAGTCTCACAGATATCCATGAGGGTGATTAACATAAACTGTTTTTAGTTCGACTGGGGCAGCCTGACCACAGATATCCCAAGTGGGTGACACAGCTGGGTTTCTTAATAATTTTCCAGTTTCCCATTAGCCTTTAGAGTTTTACAAAACAGTGGTGTCCCACAAAATGGCGTTAGCTATGTTTAACTTAGTGTGAGGCTGGGGTCTTTCAGGAGGATGGGAGAAGTCTAGTTTCTTCCTCAGTGTCTGAGGCCATCCTGTAAGTTACAGAAAACGTAGCTGTTACACATTAACAGACGCTTCCTGGGGGGACAGTGGCATGGGGCCCAGGCTGCTTCCGCTGTCTCTGGTCCTTGGTTTTGGGGACAGCTGTCCATTCAGTCCAGAAGACCCAGCCCACAACCAGCTCCCTCCTTGCTGCAGGCACTCCTTCTAGACCAGGCTGTGCCACGCCCAGGTGCCCCAGGTATGACAAGGAGGTGCGGTTGGTTGGGCAAGGACTGGCATCAGCCCTTCCTAGAGTGTGAAGACGGGGAATGTCTCACCTCTGGGGACCATGAGGTCAGGTCCTAGTGCAGCCATCCTTGCTACTCTGCCATGCTTGGCCCAAAGGCTTTGGTCAGAAGTACAGCTGAGCATCACATCTTAAGGAAGAGCCAGGCTGTAGAGGCCTCCCTGTGTGGCACATGCCAAGCCCTAGACCCAGGCACTGGGGGCTCTCAGTAGTCAGTTCTCCCCTCCACCGAGTGGGTCCCCAGGGCCAGTCAAACTCAGGTGTCCAGCTCAGTGGCAAGTTCACCTGCTGAGCCAACTTGCAGGCCCAGTGTCTCCCGCTGTGGGAAGGTAAGTGTCCCCGGGTTGTCATTGGCTGTAAGTTCCCACCATGCGGAACCTGGGCAGTTTCTTGGTCTGTGTGTTTATTCTGTCCACAGAGAAGAGGATAGAACCCTTTCATAGCTTCTCTCTGTCTCTCTCCCTTTATTTTTAAAGCAAGGTCTCATATATCCCTCACCTAGGCTGACCTTGAACTCAGCTGGCCTTGCACCCTGCTTTACTGTACCTACCAAGGGCTGCATTGCAGGGATGCGCCTCAGTGACGCACCTCTGCAGCCCTGGGCGTGGAGCCCCGGGGTCCTGCCTGCCGGGCAGACCCTCTTCCAGCCCTGCACATGGCTGGCCCCCACATCTTTTCTTCGGATGTGAATTCAAGCTCCGATTTCTACATAAATATTAAATACACTAATTTTGCAAGTGACTAAAAGGTGAAATAGTCTTTAACCCTGATAGCCAAAAGGCAGAGGGTAAGTGTCTCCTTGATTATCTCCTCCCTTGTTAGGGCCTCAGCTTGGGATACCGGTTTCAGCATCACACACACACACACACACACACACACACACACACACACACACGCACGCATGCACACACACTTACCTGCATACACACATACATGCTTACATACAGAGACATGTACACACTCGTCCACATACACACACACTCACACACTATCCACTGGTCTCCAGTGAAGGGTAGACAGGCAGCTGCTTGTTTCACTGTGGCGTCTGTCCCCTGCCGCCCTTTCAATACAGAGCCCCATTGGCCAGGCACATGTCTCCGTGTGACAGCTTTATTTCTGCGGTCCCATTGTTCTTTCCTGATCCTGGCAGTGCCCACAGTTCAGCCTGGCTTCTCAAAGTTCTCAGGAAGCGACGGGGACTGGTTCCGGGTTCGTCGACCAAAAGACTCCACTCCCAGAAGGAATCAGCTTTGTAGCCTTAGACCCACTGGCAGGTTCCATTCCCAAACAACGGGTTCCTGCCCCACGCCCTCTGTCACTTGTCTCCAGGTTGGCGATCATAGGGGGGGATTGGGACCCTCAGAGTCGGGCCCATGAGACAGTGGAGCTATTTCTTTGCCCTGGCGTTGTCCCTCTGGGTGACTTGCCCGTGTTTTGCATGTGCAGAGAAGCACGTGCTGGGAGCTTTGCTGTGCAGTGAGCACGTGCCGCAGCCACCACGCATCCACTTCTGTAGGCAACGCTTTCTCCTTCTCTTCTTCCTCTTCTTCTTTTCATTACTATGATAATGGTTGCGTGTAGTTCAGAGAAAACAAACCTTCAGGAGTGCCTTCTCTCTTTCCACTGTGGATTCTGGGAGTCCATCTACTAGGCTTATATTTTTTACCTGCTGTTGAATGCAGTCTCAGGCTGGCCTTTAACTCAAAGAAATCCTGTGCCTCTGCCTTCCTGATGCTGAGCTTACGAGCATCCGCTGCCATGCTAGGATGGAATAATTAAACTACTTACTTATGTGTTTGTGTTGTATGTCTCACGGGTGCGTATCCAAGGAGGCCAGATAAGGGAACCAGATCTCCTGGAGCTAGAATGACAGGTGTTTGTGAACCACGCAGTGTAGGCTGGGAACTAAACTCTGGTCACTGTGTGCTCTTAACCACTAGGCCATCTCTCCAGCCTGTTATTAGTTAACTTTTGTTTGGTTTTTAGATTGATTTACTGTATTTTCATGTGTGTGTGTGTATTCTATCTTGCATATATGTGTTTGTGTTGCATGTATGTATATGATTTTCTGGTGCCCAAGGAGGTCAAAGACGGTGTTGGATCCCCTGGAACTGGAGTTGCAGGCAGTTGTGAACCACTAGGTGGGTTCTGGGAATGGAACATGAGTTCTCTGCAGGAACAGTAACGACTTGTTGCAGGACATTTGATCACACTTTGGACCCTGATAGATACTGGAAAAACCTGTTTCTCATTGTGGTGTGGCGCAGCCCTAGCACACACCTTTAACTCAAGTGCCTTCTGTTTGAATATTGCAAACAGAATTAAATGAAGTCAACCAGAGGTCAAGAGGCAGAGCAAGCAACCTGCTGACAGAGAGTGAACATAGGAAAAACCATAAAGAGTAAGAGGAGGTCAGGAGATTGGATAGAGAGGCACACAGCAATTAGAAGGGAGGGTTGTTCAGCTTGAGAGGTTTGGAGACAGCATGGAGAAGGTGAGGTTCCTTTTCCTTTTGGGATCTGGGCTGAGGAGGAAGGTCAGCTGGGGGCTTTCTCGGCCTCTCTGAGCTAGCAGGCTTTTGACCCAGCATCTGGCTCCTGAGTCTTTATTGGTAAAATTGAACAAGTGAATTCTGTCAAAAAAGAGCAACCACTCTTGACCGCTGAGCCAACTCTCCAGCTCTCCCTGGTATAGTTGTTGGTCGGTGGTACTGCGCGGCCCCTGCCAGCATTCCAGACAGCTTGCTCACCGCCATCACTCGTGCTTCTGTGTGTTACTTTCCCCAGTGCTGCAGCTTTCCAAGCAGCCGCAGCACTTGTCTGTGGTTTTCAGAAAATGGACATTTTTCAGGGAGCAAGAAAGTATGGCTCACGCCGAGCCTGGTGGTGTGGGCACTTAGGAGGCAGTGGCAGAAGGACCCTAGTTTGAGGCTAGTCTGGGCTACATAGCAATGTCCAGTCTAAAACACTAAGGTGGGGAGAGCATGAGGCAGGGGGAGGAAAGTAGTGGCCATTCTGAGACGGGTCCTTTGCTGGTTTTATGGCGTTGAGGCTGGAAGTCGCGGTCTGATCGTGAACCAAGCAAGCGCTCTACCCCATCCTGGCCTGCACGTTGTTTTGTTTGAGCAGTAAGGAAAAACCTGGCCAAGTGCTCCTCCACCACGTACCCTCTGCTCTGCCGGCCCTCCGCTTGCCAGCCTGGGAGTTTGAGAATCGTGCTTCAAGATGGATAACCCCCAGCCACGTGCCTGTTTCCCTGCGTGGGAAGGTGAGAGAAATCAAGTCCTCCTTAGCAGATTGTAGCAAAAAGGGAGTTTCAATTCTTTGTTAAATATTAGTTTCTTCCAGCAGATGTTTTCTTTATAGGAGCAAGGATGTCTTTCTTCTTCTCATGACCTTGGAGGGTTTGCTTGTCTTGGCCATCTGCTGTTCTGCCCAGGTGGGCTTTACCTGCTGAGAAGTTGTTAGTCCTTCCAGCTCCAACTGCCAGTGAGGGTGGTGGTGCCCAGTAGACACCACTGGGCACGCACCAGTCATGCATGGGTTTGAGTGTCAACACTGAAAAGAGGGTAGAGGAAGAAGACACAGGGAAAATGCTGGGGGCTCAGAAATCCCGTCAACAGCATCCTACTGTGAAGCTGGCAGAGCCGACTCTCGCTCTGGGTCACAGCATGACCCGGAAAGTCTCAGTTTATTTCTGATCTTCAGTTTTACACCATGAAACTGTCAAGGCTACATCTGTCCTTTGTTTCCAGGCTTCCAAGAACAGTCTGTCATACCGAAACAAAGTGTAGTGTTTTGTGTCTGTGATCCTATCACTAGGAAGGCTAACATGGAGGATTTCTAGAAGCTGTCTTGGGCTATGGAGTGAGCTCCAGACCAGCTTCGGCTGTATATGGAGACTCACCCACCCCAAAATATATCTGTTTAAACATCCATCCATCCATCCATCCATCCATCCATCCATCCATCCACTCACCCATCCAATAATCTACTGACTGCCTCATCCATCAGTCCATTTATTCATCCACACATCCGCTCACTCTCCATCCCTCCTCTGTCTCTCTCTTCCTCCATACATGAATGATGTATTCACTCATCCATGCTAAACAACAAACCTAAATATTAAAAGAAAGAGAGAGAGAAAAGTAAGTCGTGTTAGGAAGAGGACGTGTGGCGGATGGCCGTTGGTGGTGGCTTTGTACTGCAATGTCACGTTGCCTGCATGTCACATTATCTTTGGACAGGGCTTTCCACACATGTCCTAGATCCTGGGACGTGATTGTGTGTTTTGTGGTCTCTCACAAGCTTCGTGGTTAGAAAGCACTTGGGCATCTGTCTTGTTTCTTTTCTCCACAGCCTCATCGCTCGCATTTGTAGCATACTCTTGATTTGCAGAGAATCTCACACTTGGCTTTGTCCTTAAGCCTGACATCTTCGCAGTGCTGGAGTTTGAGGGGTGTGTGTAGAAAGGATGTGTACATTCCTTCTCTTAAGAAATAACCTCTGGGGGAGAGAAGGTCTTAAGCAAGCATTTGGTAGACTAGTGGGCAAATGTCTGTTCATCCAACCACCCACCTTTTCATCTCTTTATCTGTCTGCACATCCATCCACTCACCTACCCACTTATTGTTTACCTATCTTCCCATCCACCTGCCCATCTGCCCATCTGCCAAGACCATGAGGGATTGTCTTGACTGATAATTGACTTGAGAGGGCTGAGTCTGTTGTGGGAGGCACCATACATAGGCAGGTGGGCCTGGGCTGTAGAAGGAAGCTTTTAGAGCATGAATCTGTGATCAAGCTGGCAGTCAGCATTTCTCCATGGGTTCTGCTTTGAGTTTCTGCTTAAGTTTAGGTTCTGACTCCCTTCAGTGATGAGCTATGACTTGGAAGTGAGAGCTGAGACAAACCTTCCTTCCCTCAAGTTGCTTTTGGTCATGGATTTTCTCACAGCAACAAAAAGGAAACTAAAATACCCTCTATCATCTACTCATCCATTATCCACTCCTCCATCATCCTGTCATCCATTATCTGCTCATCCATCATCCACTCATCCTTCATCCATCATCCACCATCCACTCATCCATTATCCTCTCATCCATCATCCTCTCATCCATCATCCCTTCATCCATCATCCACTCATCCATCATCTACTCATCCATCATCCATTCATTCATCATCCACTCATCCATCATCTACTCATCTATCACTCATCCATCATCCACTAGTCCCCTCATCCATCATCCAGTCATCCATCATCCATTCATCCATCATCCACTCATCCATCATCCCCTCATCCATCATCCATCATCCCCTCATCCATCATCCCCTCATCCGTCATTCACTCATCCATCATCCACCCATCCGTCATCCCCTCATCCATCATCCACTCATCCATCATCTCCTCATCCGTCATCCACTCATCCATTCATCCACTCATCCGTCATCCACTCATCCATTCATCCACTCATCCGTCATCCACTCATCCATCATCTACTCATCCATCACTCATCTATCTTCCACTCATCCGCCATCCACTTATCCATCATCCACTCACCTACCAGTCCACTAACACCCATTCATCCACCCATCCCTTTGTGTTCTGTGACATGCAATACCCATTTTCCAACATGAAGGTGCACAGGGCATCTGACTTTTTTTTTTTTTTCTTACTTAAAAAAAATTAAGGCTGTAGCTCCAGAGCAGCCAGAAGAAAGACACCCAAGTGCCTGCCCTGCTCCATGGTGGACACCACTATGATGAGTGCATGTATGATGGAGAGATGGGAGAGAAAGTGAAGCTGAGTGGTTTGTGCACTGTGAAGAGAGGTGAAAATGGAGATGCAATAATAGTGAGGAACAGGCAGATATGAGGAGCCTTCCCAACCATCTGAGGCCCTGGTGGTGTCTGGGTTGTTGTCTGGGTTCATGGTCTTACTACAGCTGGGCTTATGCTGATATCTATGGCCCCATTTGCCACCAAAGGCCATCTAGATGTCAGTGGTCTAGGCTGCCTGAGACCATGTTGATAGCTGGATGCCATACTGATGTTGGGAGTGAGGCAAACTGATCAGAGTGGCCTACACTGTCACCTGAGGCCATGGTGACATCTAGGCCTATGTTGCCTCTAGGGGGACATGTCTGGGTCTGTGGTCCTATAGCAGTCAGGGTCTGTGTTGATGTCTGAGGCCAATGTTACCACCCAAGACCATGTGGGTGTCCCTGGTCTGGGCTGCCTTCTGAGGCCGTGTTGATGTCTGAGCATTGTGCTGAGCTGGCCCCACACCTTTGCCTGCTGTAGGTGAGCTGGCCCCACCCTCCACTGGCTACTATACTTGGGAAAGCTGGCTCTGCCCCTTGCCTGGGCAGCATGGGAGAGCCAACTCTGGTGGCATGGGTAAGCTGGCCCGATGGAGTGAGTGCTGGAGAGCTGGCCCCATCCCTCACTGGCTGCAGCACTTGGGAAAGCCCCTTCCCCAGTCCCCACACCTTCACTGGGCAGCACAGTAGAGATGGCCCTGGTGGCACAGGCACAGGAGAGCTGGTGAGCTAACTCACCTTTCACCCAGGCCTAGATCCAAGGTCTGAGTTGGCCCACTCTAACATTCACCCCATTTATGAACTGCTGGAACATGTGAAGGAGCCAGTCCCGCAGATCCAAAGCTGAAGGATCTCCATGACCCAGGGCAACAATAGGATGTTGGAGAGGAGTCCCTGTGACTATTCAGTATTGAGGGTGTAGCAGAAGCCAGAGGCCTTGAACCAGGCCAACAACTCATTGCAACGAACGTTTGCAAATAAAGCTGTTTGGGTACACTGTGTGCTACACTGTAGCTTCCATGGCAAGATTTTTGTTGTTGTTTTGTTTTTTCTTATTTTTTGTTTTCTTTTGGGGAGATTGCAAGGGCAGAGGGCAGATGAAGGGGTGGGGAGATGAGTGGGATTGGGTGTGTGATGTGAAATTCAGAAAGAATCAAAAAAAAGTAAAAAAAAATTAATTTAGCTGGGTGGTAGTAGTGGCACAGTCCTTTAATCCCAGCACTTGGGAGGCAGAGGCAGGTGGATCTCTGTGAGCTGGAGGCCGGCCTGGTCTACAGAGAGAGTTTCATTATGGCCAAGGTTACACAAAGAAACCCTGTCTCAAAAAACGAAAACAAAAAGCCCAACAATAACAACAACAAAAATACCCAACCAAACCAACAACCAACAACAACAAAAACAAATAAAACCAAACCAAATAAACCAAAACCAAAACCCAAACCTAATTTATGGTTCTGGTTGTTAGAAGTTCCAGGGATGGAATCTCGGCCTTCTGTGTGCTGGGCCAGCGCCCTGCTGTTGCTGGGCTCCAGCCCTGGCTCTGCGGTCTGAGCCTCAGCAAAAGCATAGTCTTCCCACATAAGACCGTTCCTCAGCCAGACTTCTCCAGAAGTCTTCTCTGCAGCTCCAATTTGTGCCAAGCCGTTGCTCTCTCATAGCTATGGCGACCACTGAGCCACTGTCACTAGCTCTGCCTTGTCCACAGTGTCAGATGCAGGAAGGCTCAGAGCACGTGTCTGAGTCTGACTTTTGTCTGTAACGTAATGCCGTTGAGACTCTTCTGTGATGCTGAGCTTATCAGTAATGTTCTCCGTTACTGCTGTTATGGTATGAATGTTTCCCAGCTTGTTTTTTCCCTCATTTCCCATTGGAGGGCTTTTGAAGTATTTATACATTAAAAAGTATTACTTGCTGCTGGGTGGTGGTGCACACCTTTAATCATAGGCTGAGGCAGGTGGATCTCTGTTGAGTTTGAGGCCAGCTTGGTCTACAGAGCTACACAGAGAAACCCTTTAGAAAACAAACAAAATTTTACATTTTATTGATTTAGTATGTGTGTGCCTTTTAGTAATTATTTTATCATGTTCTCTCTCTCCCCCCCTCTCTCCTTCCCTCCTCCCCTTCTCTCTCTCTTCCTCCTGCTCTCTTCTCCTCCCCTGCCAGGGTCTCTTGTGTCAGGCTGACTTTCAACTTGCCGTGTAGCTAAGGGCGGCCTTGAACTTCTGAATCTCCTGCCTCCCCCTTTAAATGCTGGGACTACAGGTGTGCACCACCATGCCCAGCTTTATGTGGTGGTTGGGATGGAACCAGGCAAGCCCTTTACAATTTGAGCCACATCCTCAATGCTGCAGTAATGTTTTATAGCAACAATAAACTCGGTTATGAAACAAATGGAAGAGAGAAACTCCATTAAACTGCACCTGCACTCCTGTCAGAGATCAATGGCTGAGCAGGAGAGGGCTCCGTGGTGAAGAGCACTTGCCATGCATTCCTGAGGACTTGAGGCCACACCCTAGAACTTATGGAAATAGCTAGGCATGGGCACAAACCTATCTTTAATCTCAGTTCTGAGGGAAGCGGACACGGGAGTATCTGTGGGGTTAGCTGGCTGCCAGCCCAGCTGGAAAAAAAAAAGTGCAAGCTCCAGCTTCAGGGTGAGACCCTGCCTCAAAGGACTACAGAGGGAAGTGACAGGTCAGGGCCCTGGCCACCTCCGCTGGCCTCCGAGCACATGCAGGGGCCTACGCAGCCGTGTACTCTTATGTGTGCACACCTTGCCCCCACGCGTGAATTATTAAAGGAGTCCCTAAGA
Source organism: Psammomys obesus (assembly GCF_907164565.1). NCBI lineage: Eukaryota > Metazoa > Chordata > Mammalia > Rodentia > Muridae > Psammomys > Psammomys obesus. Next base: position 4,451,522 of record NW_026586383.1, read on the forward strand.
ACTGTTAGGTCACCCGCTAAGCCGGGGGCAGGTATAAGCCTGTAATTCCAGCAAGTGGGGGCTGAAATAGGAGATGGAGATTCAAGACCTGCCCTGGGTAACTTGGGGAGACCCTGCCTCAACCAAGAAAGAGGGGGAAAAGGGTTGGGATGGATTGCCTAGCATGTGTGAGGCTCTGGGTTCTATACCCATTAGCTGAGGCTGAGTGACTTACAGCAGCTGCATTTACTAGAGAAAGTGGGGGGTGGGAGGGAAGGAGGGAAGAACAAAGAAGGGGGGAGAGAGAGAGAGAAGGAGAGAGAGAGAGAGATCGATCTTACCTGAAACCAAAACCATTGCCTTTTTTTTTTTTTTTTTTTTTTCATTTGGCTTGGATACCTGTGTCCTATCAGGTTCATTATAGTGAATGAATGGATGGAACCACCTAGGAGACACACTTCTGGGTTTCCATAGACTAAGACAGGGGAGGAGACTCACCCAGGATGTGGGCAGCAGCCTCTCCAGAACTGGGGTCGCAGGATAGCTGGAAACAGATGCTGGGGAAGGTTGGCATTCTTTTCGCTAGGCATGCTGGTTCCTGAGATGCAAGCAGACAGCCTCACATTGGAGCCTGCCGCTGTTCATTCTCTACTGTGATGGACTGTGTCACCTCAGACTGTGAGCCAAGATAAACACTTCCTTAAGCCTCTTACCAGGTATTTGGTGGTAGCAAAGAGAAACATATTTAGGGGAGGAATTAAGCTCAACATTGCTCTTTTTTGGGGGTGGGGTGGGGGCGGGACAGGGGTTCTGGGTGTGCTAGGCAAGTACTCACCACCAAACTACATTCCCAGCCAAACTTTTCTTTTGAGGAGAGGAACATTGCAGAACGCATAGGTGTATTTTTGAAATCAGCCCAGGCTACTGTCTGCCCACAAGTTATTTGTGTGCCCCCTCCCCCCCCGGCGTGTGCACACCACACTCTTCTCCCCCTTGATACTCCCACATCAGTGCACCCGGGGGCTGCAGTCCTGTCAACCAGGCCTAGGTGAGGAGAGGCACCTCAGGGCACCTGTGTGCAACAGTCTCATGCCTCCCTTCCCACAAAGCTGTCCCTGCAGTTACCTTCCCTGTGAAACAGTGTGGAACTGCTGTCTCTATTCCCATTCAGGAAGGAAGAAACGTGCACAGAGTCGGTGAGTTCTGGGATTCCTCCAGGAGCTCCCTAGCCTGGGACAGTTCTCCTGGGTTTCTCTTCTTTGAAGCTTTGTTCTACCTTTCTCTGCTTTTGTCGTTCCCTTCCATAAGAGGCCATGTGTGTTTGTTTCATTTCCCTAACTCACTGCCTCCCCCCTTTTCTTTTTGGGAGACAAGGTCTCATTACGTAATCCAAGTTGGCTAACTTGCTTCAGCCTCCTAAGCCTGGGCCACCACATGAAGGTTTCATGGCCCACAGTGAGATATCTGTCTATCTATCTATCTATCTATCTATCTATCTATCTATCTATCTATCT
>NW_026586383.1:4453024-4477505 GCF_907164565.1 Psammomys obesus
TCTATCTATCTATCTATCTATCTATCTATCTATCTATCTATCTATCTATCTATCTATCTATCGAGACAGGTCTTATGAATCCCAGGCTGCCTTTGAACTTGCCGTGTAGCTGAGGATGACTTTAAACTTCTGATCCTTCCTCCTCCACTGTCTGGCATTGCAGGTCTGCACCACCTGGTCCAGACAGAGTACTCTTGAAGGAGCCGAGCATTCATTGGTGGGCGGACTCTCCACACCTTAGTTTTTGCTGTTGTTGTGAGGGCCCCATCCCCCAAACTGCAGCTAATGCCACAGCGAAAGTCCAGGCGGTATGCTTGCCTGCAAGAACACTGAACTTGGAGTTCAGCGTGGCTGCTCTGGTTCCTGTTTTATCCCGGTACAGCCAGTTTGGAACATCAAGCAATAAACACTGAAGTTTTGTGGAGCCTTGTGACTGGGCGGTGGAGGCCTTAGTGCCTCTCCACTTCCCTCAGAGTGCTGATGGGAGAACAGATTCCTCGCTGAGCAAAAACACAACAGGAAATGGAATTCCAGGCACTCAGAGGCACTGCCTGTAGTCTCATTAAGTATAGAAAGTGAAAACTGGACCTTTTATGGAGCAGTGTCACAAAGGGTGATAACTGGTTAAGAACTCAGGTTAGAGCTGTGTGTGGCCCATCACACCTCCAATCCTAGCACTCAGGAGGCAGAGGCGGGCAGCTCTCTGGGAGTCAGAGGCCAGTCTGGTCTGCATAGTGACTTCCAGGCCAGCCAAAGCTACATAGTAAGAACCTGATTCCAAAAATCAAATAAAAACAAACCAGCCAACCAAACAGACAAAAATTCCTGAGAGGGTGAGGAGACAGGTCAGCCAGAGAAGCGTTTGCTCCTGAGGAATGACACCTGACATTGTCTGGCACCCACACGAGTATGCACATGCGCACACACGTACTAACACACATGGACACATACACAGAGAGGGGGAGGGACAGGGAACAGGCTATGGGCTCGTGACTTGGCTCTGGCAGGTAAGGCACCTGCCGCCAGGCTCGCTGGCCTGCCTTCAGTCCCCAGTAGATGGCTCAGCAGGTAAAGCACTTGCTGCCAAGCCCGAGGACCTGAGCTGGGTCACCTTGACCCAACTAGGAGAAGGAGAGAGACAACTCCTGCAGATTGTCCTCGAATCTCTACAAACATGCTGTATTGTAGCCTTTGTGTGTCCTTCCCGGTTTGGTTTTTCTTTTAATTTTTTCCCTCTATTTTCAAGGGGTTGGAGCGATGGCTCGGCCTCTAAGAGCTCCTGCTGCTCTTCAGGGGGTTCACTTTCAGCGCCCCGCACTTATGTGGTGGCTCTCAACCATCTACACGTCCAGTTCCAGGGGGTCCCATAGCCTTTTCCGATGTCTGTGGACGGCAGCCACGCACATGGCACACACATACACCTAGATGCAGGCAAAAACACTCATAAACATAGAAATATGACACGTTTGACTTTTAGAAGGAACTTGATCAAGGTTACAGATGGTGCACATCTGTGATCCCAGCACTAGGGAAGTGGAATCAGGAGAATCCAGAATTCAAGGCCAGCCCTGGCTCCACGGTCATTTGAGGTCAGCCTAGGATACATGAACTCAGACCTCAACACAAGCAAGCGAACACACAGCAAGCCAGCCAAGCCACAACTCTGCTCCCTGGCTTCAGTGTGTTTTTTCTTCTCCTCCTGCTCCCACCCCAGGGTTTCTCTTTGTAGCCTTGGCTGGCTGTCCTGGAACTCACTCTGCAGACCAGGCTGGCCCTGGACGCACAGGAAAGCGCCTGCCTCTGCCTCCCAAGTGCTGGGATTAGAGCTCTGCCCCACCACCCCAGGGGGTCAGTGGCGTGTGGTTCTTGTGTGTGGTTCCTGGAAGACTGGTTTACTTTTTTCATAATACGTGGACATCTGAGATTCTGATTTACTTGGTGGCAATCACTTCTCATTACCTCTGAAGCTTCTCCACAGCATGTCCAGAGCTGAGCCCTCTTTGAAAATTTTCTGGACAGCTGTGAAGCTGTAAAGGACCGGGGAAACTGAGCCTGTGAGAGTGGACTCTACCTAGCAATTTGTCTGTAAAATCTCTATCTATCTATCTGTCTGTCTGTCTATCTATCTATCTATCTATCTATCTATCTATCTATCAATCTATCATCTATGTATCTATCAATCTATCTACCATCTCTCATCTACCTATCTATCATCTGTGTGTGTGTGTGTGTGTATAAAGGAGGGGTCCCGGCTTCTCAGAGCTCTAATTTTAGAAACAACCAGATTGCATTACATATTTATATCCACAAAGAAAACTAGTAGGCTGGAGAGAGAGCGCACTCACTATCTGTCTGCCTTGGCTGAAGAGCAACACAGATTGTGAAGTGCCGAGTGTGTGGGTGGGCGAAAGAAGTTTCTGTGGAAGCCGCTGTGTGTTTGTTTTCTCACCTGCCCTGTGGTTTGGGCCCCTCTGGCTCTCAGGCGCGCGTGGTCTTCGGAGCAAAAACTCTGGACTCCTCACATTTGCCTGTCTGTTCCCATCGCCCCGGGGCTCAGCGTGAAGTGAGTGTGAGTCCAGGGGAGCGCTGACCGGAAGGCACCTAGCCCTAGCCCTAGTGTTCGCTAAGCATCCATTCCAACTCTGACTTGTGGAAACAGCCCCAGCTGACGGCCTGCTCCCCTGGGAGAGTCACCTGCCGTCCCCTTCCTTTCCGCTCGCAAACCCATGGGAGAGCCCCGAGGGCCTCGCCGCCCTGTTTTTAGGCTCCACCAGTGAGGCTAATTTTCAGGTGACTGTGTACGTGCCTGGCCCAGGCTCCTGTGCGGCGACACACCGAGAGGGAGCGTGCTCGTGTCAGGGACCGGGCGGGTCCATATCCGGGTGGACCGGGTGGGTAGAGCCGTCCCTCCCTCCAGGTCCCGAGGTGGGTTAGGGGTGGAGGGAAGGACCTGCGGAGATTTCAACCCCCCGTCACCCCTCGGGAGAGCGCAGGACGCGGATGTAGGGCGTGCCCACCCAGCCCTCCCAGCCGGCCCTGGGAGCATCCCCGGCCCCGAGCCATCGCAGGGGACGTGGAGCTGGAGGAGGAGGGACCTGGAACCCCGAACTTGCCCGAGAAGTGGCTGGAGGGCGGGGCCGGGCCCTGGTCGAGGCGGGAGGAGGGGCGGCCGCAGCTGCATCCAGCCCGGCTGGCTTCCTTCCCAGCCCCTTTTCCCTCCTCCTCCTCCTCCTCCTCCTCCTCCTCTTCCTCCTGTATGAGTCAGGCATTTCCCGGGGAATCGGAGCAGCCACGCGCGGCCCCGGGAGCCCGGAGCTGCATAGCGGCGGCGGCAGCCGAGGCGGCGGCGGCGGCGGGGCTGCCACGGCGGCGGCCACCCGCGCCCCGGGCGCGCAGCGGTCATGGAGAGGGCGGCCCAGGGCGCAGACGGCGGCGGGGGCAGCAACAGCAGCAGCCGGAGCAGCAGCCGCGCCACCTCGGCGGGCTCCTCGCCCTCCTGCTCCCTGGCTGGCCGAGGGGTGGCCGGCCGCTCGGCGGCGGCGGGACCGGGCGGCGGCGGCAGCCGCAGCAGCCCCGGCTCGGTGGCCGCGAGCCCGTCCGGAGGAGGCGGCCGCAGGAGGGAGCCGGCGCTCGAGGGCGTGCTCAGCAAATACACCAACCTCCTCCAGGGCTGGCAGAACAGGTAACGAGCCCGCCGCCCGCGCCCCCGCGCGCTCCCCCGCCTCCCGGGTGTGGACCGTGGCGCCACCCGCGGCCGTCCTCCACCCTGCCGGGCACCGCAGCGGCGGGCGGGAGGCTGGAACCCTGGAAGCTTGCGGAATCCGGAGTGGCCACGGGGAGAGCCCGGGGTGGTTCCGGTGGCTGGCGGGTTCTCGCACCCAGGAAGAGGCTGAGCGGGACAGAGTGCGCGGTGCCCGGTGCAGAGAGCGGTCAGCGCAGCTGTCCCCACCCCGCAGCTCGTGTTTAAAGCGCGGTTTTAAAACACAACAAACAGCACTGCTGCCAACAAAGAGCCTGCCCGTCTTCGGGTGTCCTCCCCCTCCCAGCGTTCCCATGCCCCTTCCCCAGTGGGTGGCTTAAATGTGCAGTTTGCTATGGTTATTTCCCCTTCAGGTACTTGTGAAGTTTCTTTGCTTCCCCTCTCAAAGTTGGCGAGCCTTGACCTGGGCGTGGTGGCAGATGCTTGTTAGCCTGCGCTGCAGAGGCCGAGGCTAGCCTGGGCTACACAGTGAATTCCAGGCTTGTGTGAGCCACCTTGCCCCAAGAAAGAAGTTAGCAAGTCTAGTGATGGACAGGCTTCCGGGAGGATCTGTGTGTCAGAGAGTGGGGTTCTCAGTATAGTTGGGGTGATGACAGTGTGTGGACTTCAGTTGTATGGGAGAACTTAAGGATCGGAATGATCTCTCTCTCTCTCTCTCTCTCTCTCTCGTGTGTGTGTGTGTGTGTGTGTGTGTGTGTGTGTGTGTCTGCCTGTCTGTTTGGAGAAAGGTGAACAGCCCATGCAAGGACACCATGGGGTGACCTTTGACCCTTCTTTCAGCAGCCCTGGGTCTTCACTTGGGACCCTTACATGGTTTGTGCCGCTGAGAGTTGAGTCCCACGCTGGAGCCTGGCTTATCTCTGCTGGCAGGGCCGGATCTCCCTCCTAGCTCTTCCCTCCGTCTGTTTGGAAACGTACTGATGGTTTCCAGATGAGACACGAGACACGCGCTGTCAGAGGCCGAAGCTCTGCTTGCGGGAAGAGAACCTTGGATGTAATGGAAACGGAGTAGTTCTAGATAGAGCTCTGACTCCCGGCTCGCCCAGGGTTTCCTTGGAAATCCGTTACTATGTTAGTGGAGTTGCTTTTAACTTTTGAGTCTTTTTTTTTTTTTTTGCTCCCTCAAAATAGCTTAGGCTGCTGCTCTTACCTCCCCCCACCCCTGCTTTTTAAAAGCTGAAAACAGAGGTAGAGTGCGTAGGAGGGGAGAGAGAGGAGACGACTAAATGCCATCGCAGGTCTGGAAAGTTGTGTCTCTGAATGGCAGTTGACGGTGACCTGTGGGAGACACCTGGAAAGCGTGTTGAGCAATGCTGTCTCAGGCTGCCTCGGAGCTCGCGGGGCCCAGCACTCGTTTGCCCTAGATAACGCACGCGCCTTTTCTTTGCCTGGCCATAGTATTTTACCTGCCATGTGTATTAGAGGATTTTGCTCTTTGTAGTGGATTTAGGGCGGATTTGGAGTTATGTCCTTTTTTTTTTTTTTTTTTTAACCAGTTTTTAAACCTGTTATGGTGTTTCCACTGCAGTCAGAGTTTGAGAAAAAGCAAACTAGCTACTAGCAATCACAAACTTAACCCAGGTAAAGTCTTGTGATCGTCCACTCTACCCATCATGCTCAAGTGCCTGTGGCTGCCAGTGCGTGTTCTCACTCACTTCCCCAAGGCATTTTCTCCAGTGGGGGATGGCTGTGTCCTGGCCTCTGCCCTATGCCGTGCGCTCTCTGCTCCAAGGTCCGTTAGAGGTCAGTGGATGTCTTACGAGGACCCTGTGGGAACACACTGTTTCTTTCTCTGGGGGTCTTGTACAGAGAAAGCTGTATCTGTGAAGAGGAAGAGAGAAGAGGACCAAAATAGACCCCATTAGGCAATGGAAACCTTGTTCAGTTATTTTCTTTCATCATCACGGACATTTAGTGAGTATCTGCTTTGTGCTAGGCCCTTCTGAAGTAGCTGGTGCCCTCAGGAGGCAAGTCACATGGGCGGGGGGGGGGTCGTCTCAGGAAGTGGCTGGGGACAGAACTGAGGCGCGGCAGGAGCCCACCTGTATTAGAGCCCCCTTTTTGAAGCAGAATTGGTGTTTATTAAAAGAGATCTTAAGGGGCTGGAGAGATGGCTCAGTGGTGAAGAGCACTGGCTGCTCTTCCAGAGGACCTGGGCTTAATCCCCAGCGCCCACATGGCGCCTCACAACTGTCTGTAACTCCAGTTGCAGAAGCTCCGACAGCCTCATACAGACATATATACAGGCAAAACACCAATGCACTAAAATAAACACATAAATGCTAAAAACCCAAAATATAAGGCTTTAAAAAGACATTTTAAAAGTTATGACTTTATTTGCGTGTGTGTGTGTGTGTGTGTGTGTGTGTGTGTGTGTGTGTTCACTTGTGTAGAATAGTCCCCACCTGTGGGGAGTCAGTTATCTTCTGCCATGTGGGTCCTAGAACAAAAGTCGTCAGCTTGGCGCCTTTATCCTCTGAGCCATTATGCCAGTTCCAAGGACATTTAAATACAGGTTTGAAGAGTGAGTGAGAAAGGAAATGGAGAGACTCATGGGAAGAAAATAGGAGCGAGATGGCATAGGGTCCCTGAGAGACTGTCCCTTTTTCGTTGTCATTGTTTTTGAGATGGGGTCTCATGTCACCCAGCTGGCCTCAAATGCAGTGAGAGCAATCAAAGCAGGATGAAAACATGTATTAACAGTCTTCCGTAATTCACAATTACACATAGGACAAGAAAACATTCGGAAACCAGGCATGGGGCTCAGGCCTATAGTCCCAGCTCTTGGGAGGCTGGGATATCAGGAATTTAAGGCTTGCTGGGCTACAGAGGAAGGCCTTGCCCTCAAAAACAATAAAAAAAAATAAAATAGATTTACAGGGTGGTTTTAAGGGATAAATTCCTCGTAACCAACATTCAGGAGACCTTCAGGAGACAGGTGGGCTGGGAAGGCAAGGGGAAGGGAGTGCGGAGCAGGAGACAGGCATCTGCAGGAGGCTCTTAGTATGCATCAGTTCCATGCCCATTCAAACAGAACACTAACTGCTTTAAAATGTTTTTTTAAATTAAATTATTTATATTACATTCGAAACAACTGAGTGTGCGTGAGCCTGCGCACACACAGGCATGCGGCACAGCATACAAGTGGAGGGCGGAGGACAGTCTGTGGGGGTCTGTTTTCTCCTTCTGTGGTGTGGGACCCAGGGATTGAACTCAGGTCCTCAGGCTTGGCTGCAAGTGCCTTTACCTTTGAGCCAGCTTACCGGCCCTGCTGTCTGTACACCTTGAAGCCTGTGTGAGAATATCGGGGGTGCTAGTGTGCTTTAGTTCACTTGGTTGCTGAGTTTTTGTGTTGTTTTGTTATTCTGAGACAGGGTCTTACCCAGCCCAGGCTGGCCTCACACTCGCTGTGTCGCTGAGGATGGCCTTGAGCACCCTCAAGGTTCTGCTGCTTCCCCTTCCCCAGTGCTGGGGTTGCAGGCACGCCAGCATTGATCCAGGGCTTGTGCATGCTAGGCAACTGCTCTACCAGCTGAGCCTGGCACTTGCTTCTTTTCAATATTCAAACTTTCGGGGGCTGGAGAGATGGCTCGGCAGTTACTGCTCTTCTACAAGACTTGAGTTAGGAGCCTGGAGTGGTGCCACATGCCTGTAATCCCAGCACTCAGGGAGGCAGAGGCAGGTGGATCCTGTGAGTTGGAGGCCAGCCTGGTCTCCAAAGCGAGTCCAGGACAGCCAAGGCTACACAGGAAACCCTGTCCTGAAAAAAAAAAAAAAAAAAAAAAAAAAAAAAAAAAAAAAAAAGACTTGAATTTGGTTCTTAGCACTCACGTCAGGAATCTGACAACTGCCTGTAACTCAGCTCCAGGGGATCTGGTGCTTGATTCTGGTCTCTGGGAATGCTGAATGGCATGTGTTGTACACACATGCCCATACACACACACACACACACACACACACAGATACACACACGTACACTTGCACACACACATACAAAATATTTTAAAATTTTTTAAAAATTACTAGTTCTAAGCCAGGTGTGGTGACACATGCCTGTAATCTCAGCACTCAGGGAGGCAGAGGCAGGTGAATCTCTGAGTTCGAAGCCAGCCTGGTGTACAGAGCAAGTCCAGGACAGCCAGGGCTACACAGAGAAACCCTGTCTCAAAAACAAACAAACAACAAAACCAGTTCTGGACCTTCCTGTCTTCTCTGTGACATGTATGTTACTAGTCCTGCTCTGTGAAGAACACTTCCTTCTGTGGCCAAGGAGGCTGACAATTCTTGTGTCATGAAGGCTGTGACTTAGGGCTGTCACAACCCTTTCGGGTGGCGTCTGATGACCAACTTGCCGGGGCTTTCTTTTGGATTCTGTCTCAGATAACTTTAGATTTTTGAGAATGTAGTTTAGTCTCCTTTTGCTACATTTGGGGCTACTTTTCCTATTAAAAAAAAAAAAATCACTGGAGGGCTGTGGCTGTGGCTGTAGCCCAGTGATATTTGCTTCCTATATACAGGGTTGTGGATTTTATATTCAACTCCCAAACGCACACACATGCATATGTGTATATATATGTACATATGAGATATCAATATGTTAATGTGTAATATTAATATATTAATATCATATTAATTTGTAAAATACACTAAATAAAATGAACATATTAGCTGAGTGTGGTGGTGCACACCTTTACTCCTAGCCCTCGGGAGGCAGAGGCAAGAAGATTATGAGTTCTAGGTTAGCCAGGGCTACAAAGCGAGACCCTGTCTCAAAATAAAATGAAATGGACATAGTAGATGCATTCTGGGTACTGGAATACTTCCAGAGGCAACTGGCTGCTCCAGAGTTGGAAATCTCTGTCTTGGGCTTCCATTTTTGCACTGAAAGTGTTCAGGTGTGGCTCCTCTCTAGGCTGCTGGGCTGCTCTGATGCTGCGCACTCACATCCCTCGGGGACACCTGATTGCTTCATCGTCTATGGTGAGAAAGAAATGGGTGCCTGAGATTCCAAAGCAGTGCACCCTAAAATGGACTTACTTATGCTTTAAAATATGTATTGAGGGCAGGATAGCTGGAGGGGTCGGTGGTTAAGAGCACTTGCTGCTTTTCCAGAGGACTCAGGTTCGGTTCCCAGCACCACACCAGGCAGCTCACAGCCATCAGTGACTCTAGTGCCAGGGGACTTGGCCCCCTCTTCCTGCTGTGCAGACACTGCATGCACACGGTACACATGCATGCATTTAGGCACGCACACACACACATTACATTAACTAATTGATTCATCTTTTAAAAGTATTTCTTGAGCACCTTTCTGTGTTAAATGCTCCCTGCAGGATCAGGCTCTGTCTTCCCCCACTTCTTTATTATTGTTGTTGTTATTTTGTTTTTGAGGCAGAGCCTGATGTAGCCAAGGCTGGCTTCAAACTTAGGATCTATCTGAGGATGACCTTGGGTTTCTGGTCCCGGTTGCCTGCACCTCCCAAGTGCCAGGATTGCAGACATGCAGGGTGGCTGGAGACTGTGTTGGGAATGGATCCAGGCCTTCGTGTTTGCTAGACAAGTGCTCTCCCACCTGAGCCACATCCCTGGCCCCCACTTTTAACATTTGTCATCAAAGCATGTGTCTGAGGAAGCTTACACTGAAATGATGACCGAGGTTTTCCTGGGTGGGTGGGATTGTGAATGATTTTCGCTTTCTTCTCTGTTCAGTGTTGCTGAGAACGTAGGTTTCGTGCTCAGCGTTCATTAGCTTTGCATCCTAAGTGCCTTGGATATTTTCTGTGAATGAGTGAAACTGTGCAGAGCTGGCCATCTGATCTCTTGAGTGGCAGGCCATAGCCCTCCCCTTTGCCTGGCGGCCTTAAGTGGGGGACTGTCAGCTGAGGCAGCCAGGGAACCACTCAACGGTCATCCTGAAGACATTCCGAGAGCTTCAGGGATGACCCCATCCAGCCCCTTCTTCAGGAGGTCTCAGTGTGAATGGCTTTGCAGGACAGTCTGCCCTGGTCTTCAAAGACTTCAATTTAAAAATTAAGCTAAAAATTAAATTTTCCTCCTTCCTTTGTTCCTTTCTTGTATGTGTATGGGCACAAGTGTTCTACGGCCCATGTGTGGAGGTCAGAGGGTAACTTGTGGAAGTCGGCTTTCTCCTTTCAGCACTTGGGTCCTCTGGCTTGGGGCAAGGATCACTAGCTGATGAGCAGTCTCCTGTCCTCCAAGACTTGACTTCCAGACAATGCCCAGTCACCTTTACCCTACTGCCTCGTGGCTGATTTCATCTAGGCCAGTGGAGAAAGCTCTTCCCTTGTTGAATCTTAGAAGACCGCTTGTGCTTGGTGCAATCTGAGGCCCTCGGGCTTGAGGCCTGTGATTGGTGGAACTGGGGCGCTTCACCTGAATCCCACCCTCCTTTTCTGCCCATTCTTCTCAGGTTCTCACCGTTCAGGAGATCCCTCCCGTGCTGCCACCTGAGTCTGGATATACAATATAGGTGGCTATACCAAATGGATGTGTAATTTATATGTTACAGGTCGGTCAGAGAGGGCATCCCAGTTTTGACCCATTTGGCTCTTGTTGCTGTGAATATTCGAGTTCATAAACATGTATTTCTTTTCTTTAAAAAATTAAGTTGAATTTATTATTTATTTCCTTATTTACCTATTTATTTCTACTTCTCTCACTGTGTGTATGCATGCATGCACGGCTTTGTGTGAGGTTCAAAGGACAACTTGTGGGGTTTGGTTCTGTCTTTCATCACTTTAAGTCATCAGGCTTGGTGGCAAATGCCCCTCCGAAGATTACCCACTCCCACTCCTCAATCCCCCCCTTTTTCATAATTTAGTTATTTTTTGTGTTCTGTGCATTGGTGTTTTACATGCATGTATGTCTGTGTGAGGGTGTCAGATCTTGGAATTACGGCAATTGTGAGCTGCTGTGTGGGTGCTGGGAGTTGAACCTGGGTCTTCTGGAAGAGCAGCCAGTGCTCTTAACCCCTGAGCCATCTCTCCAGCCCTCAACTCCCCCTTTTGAGACAGGATCTGCTGTTTCTCAGGCCTGGCTACCTAGCCAAGGGTGACCTCCAGCCTCTGGTTGATTCTGTGCTGGGGATCAAACAGAGAGCTTCATGCATGCCGGGCAAGCACTGCTCTCCTAAAGGGAATTTTCCTACCTTGCTTTTCCTGTTTTCAGGTGGCCGCTGCTTTTCTTCAATCATCACTGCCCCCCAGTAGTGTCTGGCAATCTTATTGTCACTTTCTTTTCTGACACATCAGACCTACCACCGTCTCTCCAGAATGCCCGTGACTACACTGAGGACATGCCCAGATAGTCCAGGACAATCTTGTCATCTCAGGGTCCCTTTTGCTCTGTGCTGGTGACTCACCATAGAAGGCAAAGCAGATGGATTCCAGGGATGATTAAGATGTGGGTATCTTGGGGGTAGAGACACTTTCAGCCTCTTCCAGGCCTACAGTTTCTAAACAGGCTTAAAAATCTGTGTGTGCATGTATGTTGTGCTGTGTGTGTATATGCTCTTAGTTCTCGTATGTGCTGTGTGTGTGTGTGTGTGTGTGTGTGTGTGTGTGTGTGTGTAGGTCAGAGGACAGCCTCTGGTGTTGGCCCTTGCCTTCCATCTTGTTCTTGGCTGTGTACCCCAGGCTAGCTGGCTGGCACGTTTCCAGGAATCCTCCTGTCTCACCTCCCCTCTCCTGTGGGGTACTGTAGGTGTGCGAGCTTCCATGGGTGTCTGTGTGAGTTTTGGAGCTCTAAACTCAGATCATCACGGTTGCGTGTTACACGCTTTCTGTACCGAGTCACCTGCTCACCCTGCTCCATTGTGAGGATGAGGGAGTTCTTGTGGTGTGGGTGCACAGTGGGTGGCTGGCCTTGGCGCGCTGGTATCTCCTCACAGCCTGTTTATGGACAGCTGTCTGAGGACTCCGGGAAGAGACGATAATTTAGGCCTCTGTGCCCTGAGCGAAGGGTTGAAATGATTGTGCTGGAAACTCCGAGGCTTTTTGCAGTCCTTCCTGGCTCCTGCTGATGCGATTTGGGGCCAAGCCAAGACAGAATTGAAGAGAAAACAGTCTAGAATTTGATTTTTGACAACCCAGACTAGGTTGAATGTGGTCACAGCCCAAAAGAAAGTGCTTTATTTGTGTCTCATACCATGATATCAATAACAGCGATAAAATTAGGAAACATTATATGCGGTTTTCTGTTGTAACTCCATTACCCGAAGGTCAGATAAGTCCTCTGGGCCGAGGGTAACTTTCTCTTTTGGCCTTGCAAGTTTGAAGGGGACTATTTATATTGTGTGGTTCGGTCCTTTTCTATAAATATATTGATGAAAATATAAAAGGGCGTGGGCTCAGGGTGTAAGTCAGCCGGCAGAGCCTTTGTCCTGGATGCCCCGAGTCCATCCTTGCTATGGCACACGTGGTGGCATCTTGTGGTGCCCACCTGCAATTCCAGCGCTTTGGAGGTGGAGGCAGGAGGATCGAAAGCGTAAGGCTGTCTTCATTTAGTTTGAGACCAGCCTAGACTCCGTGAGACCTAGTCTCAAAATGGTGAAAAGGGAGGGCTGGGGAGACGGCCCAGATAAAGGTGCTCTCGAGTCAAAATGACATGAGTTCAAAGCCCCAGCACCCGTGTAAAAGCTCGGCATGTACCCATCGCCCCAGCACTGGGTTGGGGTTGAGGGTGTAAGAGGATCCAGTCTGTTCTCCAGGCTGAGTGAGTCCCTGTCTCAAAAACTAAAGGTGGAGGGTTGGGGAGGAGAAGGGTTACTCTGACAAAGGCAGGCGCTGCACGAGGCTGGTGACGTTCCAGAATCCACCGAAAGGTGGGAGGACGGAGGTGGCTCCTGAAGGTTGTCCTCTGACCTGCACACCTGTGGCAGCCCTGGCAATGACAATAACGACAACACATTAAAAACAGGGAGAAGGATAGAACATGCCGGACCTTGACCTCTGACACGTGCTCAAGCGAGCACACAGTGCATTCAGTTTCCACGCGCAGAGTTGAAAGGCAAACCTGTGTTAGTTTGGCCTTTGGCTTCTCATCATGGGGGTGTTCTAAACTGCAAGGTCTGTGGGAGCCTTTTGGAAAATGTGGGTGGGGCTGGGGCCCCTGCTGTCCTGTGCTCTGGAAAGCAGAGTGGATGACGGGACAGAGATGGCTTCCGATTTGCCTGTGTGGTTGTCAGCCGTCAAGGCTTTGGCCAGTTGTCAGCAGTCTGTGAAAACCCCGGAGACAACCAGGGCAGAATCAAGGAACCCTTCAAAGTGAAGTGTAAGCTGGTGACATTATCCTTTGGATCTCCTCCTCTTTGCAGGCAAAGACTTGGCAGGATGTTTACACCCCAAATATTTATTGCGCACCTTTTGTGTCTGTGCCAAGTGTCACATGAGTGGCACGAGGTAAAGTTAGGCCCTGCCTTAGGGAGCTGGCAGTCGCTACTAAAAGAGGGCATTTGTTTGTAAGGAGCCCGAGAGGAAAGAATGTAAGGCAATATGATCACCATAGCAACAGTGCAACCTCTATCTTTGTGGTGGGACTGTTTCTAATAAAACTTTATTAAGCAAACAGGCAGCAGGTTGCACACAGCCTTGAGGGGGCAGCTTGACCGTCGAGGGTCTCACAGGACACTTGGACCCCTTATCTTAGGAAAGTCATCAAGGCGGTTGAGTGTGGTGGCTCTGACATAAAGCTCATGACATAAAGCTTCCCATGTGACCTTTAGCTTTTCTGGGCTCCTGTCTCCGCTCTTCTTTATGTCTTCAAAATGTGTATTATTGCTCTGTGTGGGTGTGCTTGTGCACGTGTGTGGAGGTCAGAAGATATGGGGTGGGTTCTCCTTTTCCACCTTTACGTGGGTTCTGGGGCTTATGCTCAGCTTGACAAGCTCTCAAGTCCTTTACCAGCTGACCCTCCTTGCCTCCCCCCATCCCTTGCCGAGGATGACTTCAAACTTGCTGTATAACTGAGTGTAACCTTGAATTATTTTCTTCGCCTCCCAAGTGCTGGGATTCCTGGCAGTCATTAGTCACGTTTTTTTTTGTTTTTTGTTTTTTTTGTTTTTTTTTTTTTTTTAAAGAAATTCACCATATAGCTCAGGATGGCCTGGAACCCAATGTGTACACCAGGATGACCTAGTTTGCTGTGATCCTCCTGCCTTACCCTCCTAAGTGCTCAGAGGACAGGTGTGCTCTCCCATGCCTGGTCAGTTCTGTATCTGAAAAATGAGGACAGTACATTATCTGTTATAGGGACATTGGGGTCTGAGTTAGTCACCTTCCTGTTGCTTTGGCCAAATACCTGACCAAAGCAGCTTAGGTATGGAACGGTTTAATCCGGGCTCATGGTCCATCACACCAAGGTAGCATGGTGGCAGGCTGGAGAGGACGTGGGTGACACTGTAGTCAGGAATCAAGAGAGTGAACAGGAAATGAGCCGTGCTATCAAACCGCAAGCCCCGCCCCCCAGTAGCATACTTCCTTCAGCGAGGTTCTGCCTCCTAAAGGTCCTACTACCTTCCCAAATAGTGCCACCAGCTGGGGTGCAAGCGTGCAAACATGCAGGTCTGGGAGGACTGTGATGGTCAGTTCTAACCACTTGGTAGGCTCGGGAGTCACCTGGGAGGGAGTCTCAGCGGGGGACTGTCTGGGTTAGGTTAGTGGGCAGTGTGCCAGCCATTTTCTTTGTGGGGTTATTCGAGGTGGGAAGACCCAGCCTGATTGTGGGGCGCACCATTTCATGGGCTAGGCCCTGGGCTGAGTGAAAGGGCGAGAGTGAGCTCTGGGCTTCTCTACTTCCGATGCAGCGTGACCAGCACCTCAGCTCCTGCTGCTTCTGTGAATCTCCTGCTGCGATGTTGTTACCAGGAACTCTGAACTAAGCCACTCTTTCTCATTTCAGTCATTTTTGCCAGGGTAGTGCATCACAGCAGGGGGAGAAATAGCCGAGACAGGGATGTTGCAAGTTCAAACCTCGGCAAGCACCGTGCAGAAGCGGAGAGTAAAGGACTCAGGGAGCAGCAGCTGCTGCCAGGTGAGCTCCAGGTGAAGCTGGGGAGAGCATAGAGCCAAGGGGGCCCAGGAGCAGAAGGGCAGATAAAGAGGATCATTGAGAGTAAGGGGCCTGAAGAAATGGAGGAAGCGGTACATGCTGTCCGTTAGTAATATGAAGTCTGGATTTGTCTGACTCCAAAGCGTGTCTTCTTTTCTTTTGTTTTTAGACACTTGTTAATTTTTGTTTTGTATGTGTGAATGTCTGCTTGTACCTGTGTATGTGCAGCATATGTACGCAGTACCCAGGAAGGCCAGAAGAGGGCGTCTGATGCCGAGGAGCTGGAATTACAGGCCGTTGTGGGCTGCCATGTGGGTGCTGGGAACAGTATCCAGGTTCTCTGCAAAGAGCAGCCAGTGCTCTTAACCCCTGAGCCGTTCCTCTGGGCCCCTGGAATATGTTTTCTTTCCTCTGCCCTTGGATAAACTCTTGGAGGTCCAAGTCCATCCTGTTGTTTTCTAGCTATGATCCGAGACTTTACCTCAGGCTAGACAATCTGCAGCTCATTCCTTTCAGAGTAACCCCGTTCTTTTCTCCCACACCCCCTGCCTGTGCCTGTTTCTCTGCCCAGGTGTGGCCTTCAGGAAGGTAGCAAGCTGTGAGTTTCAACTAGTGACTTTGATTTTAGGGTCCCTTCTGTGAGCGGGCAGTTGGAACCTCAATAGTGTGGGTGCTGTACATTGTGGCTTTCTCCTTAGGTGACCTTGTCAACTCTTGCCAGTGCTGGGCTGGTCCTCTGTAACCTTCTGTGCCTGCCTGGTTCTTTTTGTTCTTTTTAAGTTGAGGGGACATTTGGCCTATACGAGCTGATAGGTAAATCCTTTTTCTTTTTAAATAATTAATTAATTTCCAAGTCAGGGTTTTTCTGTGTAGCCCTGGCTGTCCTGGAACTCACTCTGTAGACCAGGCCAGCCTTGAACTCACAGATAGCCATCTGCCTCTGCCTCCCAGATACTGGGACTAAAGGTATGTGCTACCACCATCTGGCATATTTTTACTTTTTATGTGTATAAGATCTTGGCCTGAAAATATTTATGTGTATCGTGTGCATTCTTGGTGTCTACAGAGGCTAGGAAAAGGTGTCTGATATTCTGGAAGGATGGTTGTGAGCCACCATGTGGATGCTGGGAATGGAATCCAGGTCCTCTGCAAGGGCAGCCAGTGCTCTTAACCTATAAGCCATCTCTTTAGCCTCCTGCCCCCCCCCTTTTTTTTTTATTTTGAGGCAAAGTCTCACTCTAGAGACAGTTAATTTTTGTCAGCCTAACACAAACTTAGACATTCTAGGGAAGAGAGACGTTCAACGAGGAATGCCTCCGTTCGGTTAGCCTGTGATTGTTTCAGTGGGACATTTTCTTCATTGGTGACTGATGTGGGGGTCCCAGCATACAGTGGGCAGTGCCACCCTCTGGGCAGGTGGTTCTGGGCGGTAGAAGAAAGCAGGCTGCGCAAGCTGTGGGGAGCGAGCCAGAGTTTCTCTGTGGTCTGTGCCTCATTTCCTGCCTGCAGGTTCCTGTCTTGACTTGCCTTGATGATAGACTGTGACCTGTAAACCAGAGGAACTCTTTTCTCCCCAAGTCACTTTTATTCAGAGTTTTTTTTTTTTTTTTTCACAACAACAGCAAGCAGACTGGACCCCAGGCTTGCCTGGAACTCTATATAGGCAGCCCGAGCTGTCTATTCTTGGACTGGTGTCCGTCTTCCTACCTCTGTCTCTCCTGGTACAGGGATTACAAGTATGTGCTACTGTACCTGGCTTAGAGAGAGTTTTTTTTTTTTTCTTCCCTCTTTATGGCATGGGGAATTGAACTCAGGGTTTTATACATGCTAGGCAAATACTTGACCAAGCCGTTTGATAGATCTTGCCTCTGATTCATTAAGCTTGGTGTGGACTTTGGCTGAAACAGGGTCAAGTGTTTATAAAATGGACTTTGGTTTGGGAATTTCTGTGTGTACACTTGCCCTTATTCCCTGCACCTTGAAAATGGGCCACTGGGGTAGGGATGGGGCCTGTCTGGGGGAAGGCCAGCTTGCTGCAGACACTAGCTCTGGTTCCTAGCATTGAACACACTCCAGATGCACACTTGTAACCCTAGCGCTCTCAAGGTTGAGGCACGTTCCAGGACAGTCAGGGCTGTACAGAGAAACCCTGTCTCCAAAACCAAACCAAACCAAAAAGTGAGAGCACATCTAGGGCTGTGACTTAGTTGAGTGCTTGCCTGGCAGGCCGGGGACCCTGGCTCCATTCCCAACACTGCATACACCAGGCACGGTCGTCTGATCTGTAATCCTATCGCTTGGGAGGTAGAGTCAGGAGGGTCAGCAGTTAAAGGCCAGCCTGGGCTACAGGCGACCCCATCTAAGCAACCACAAAAGAGGCTAAACGCATAAGGCCAGTTTGTGGAGAGAACACTGTCAGGGTTGAAGGTTTTTTATCCGATGGGTGTGGTAAAAGCCTCTGACAGAAGCACCTTAACGGCGTAGTTCAGTCTCCAGCATGGCAGCCTGAAGTAGTTGCTCACAGGGCACCCGCTGTCAGAGGGAACCAGGGTCGATGGACTGTCTCCTCACGTGAGCATTTTAGTGCTCTCTCCATTTACACACTCTAAGACCCCCTGCCCATGTTCTGGGAGGTAAAGCTGGCCCTGCCCACATCAGTTAACATGGTCAAGACAATCCCTACAGGCTTACCCAGCAGCCCGTCGCCCATGGCTAGACTCTGTCAGGTCACAGTTAATCACTAACGTCACTGTGTGTCTTGTCTTTCCTCCAGCTGTCTCTTTGTGGTGACTTTATCACCCTGACTAATGCAGGCCTTTCTTCTCCTGAGGAGTTGGCAGCTGATACCTTGGTCCAAAGGGCATGGCGGCAACAGTCTTAGTTAGCTCAGGGGTGACCTGTGAGTTAGATTGTTTTGTCAAGTGTCACTTTTCAGGATTGCCCTTGAAGCGAGCTGAATTCAGAACATGCTGTTAAAAGCCAGAACTTTAGGAGTTTTTGTTCCCGGGTAACTCCAGCAGAGAAAACACGGAGACTTTGTTGTTGTTTTTGTTTTTTTGAGATAGGGTTTCTCTGTGTGTTGGCCCTAGACTCCCTTTATAGACTAGGCTGGCCTGGAACTCACAAAGACCTGCTTCTTCCTCCTGAGTGCTGGGATCAAAGGCGTGTGCCACCACACCCAGCCACATGGAGACTCTTAGAGCCGAATAAAAAACTTGTATTGCTGTCTGGCAGCTGCGTGGGGAACTTGCCCAAATCACGCAGCCCAGCGCCTCACTGTTCTTTGTCTTTTATGCTCAAAACTACAACCCAGTTGATAACTTCGGTTAGCATTAGTGACACTTTGGTTAGCAAGAGCAGTTAGAGGGGAATGAAGCTATAGAAACCAAAAAGCAAGGTTAGTGTAGTTGGGGACCTTGCTGGATCCTGGAGCTGTGGATAGTCTTTGATGCACTAGGTTCTTATTCCCACGTTGGCAGATGTTGGGGCCCGGATTTTAAGATGGCATTGTGCCTCCAACATGATGTCAGCTGTGCTAAGGTCTGGGGGCCTGTTATGCTTTCTTTTCTCGTGCTCAATAACAGGGCAGGCCTTTCTTTTGGTTGAGGGGAGCTAGGGAGACATAAAGGTGAGCTCTTTGGAACCTTTTTTGACAAAGCAAGAGAAGCGAACAGGTGTCCATGAGGTCCAGTTGAAGTTTGAGGTTTTTTGTCTTTTCTTTTGGAGACGGTCTCATGTAGCTCAGGCTGGCTTTAAATTCTCTGCGTAGCTAGGATGACCTTGAACTTCTGTCCGCTTCTTTTCTAAGTAAAAGCAGAATGTGAGCTCCGTTGGACCAAGTGAGGGAGTGTCTCCTCACAGCACAGGATTGTCTCAGTCCGCTCCCTGGGGCTTCCCTCCTTTTTGTTTCCTGTACTGTAGTGTGCCTGACATTTTGTTTGTTTCCTCTATTCCCATCTTACTTACATTTCTGGTTCCTTTTCTCTACACCCCTTCTCCCCTTTTTATTTTGATAATGCCTCATGATGGATGACCTTGAACTTTTGGGCCTCTTGCCTGTACCTCCTAAATGCTGGAAATTTCATTGTGGCTGTTTCTTAGTTTCAAACTTTAAATTCTTCCATGTAACAACTAAAGTAGGTCAGGACCTGATACCTGATTTCCATGGAAGTGACGCAGGGTTGACTAATGACATTTATATAGGATTCATCGCTTAGATAATAGTGTTGCATTGGTTTTATTTCTTTTTACACTGAACTATCAAGGGGCAAAATGGTGTCATGTCCACAGCAGATTCCAAAGGAGTTAAAGCATAAAAGGGGGTGGAGTGGGGAGGGCTGGGGAAGGAGGCTCAGTGGGCAAAGTGACCTGAGTTTGCTCCCCAGCACTCACCTCAAAACACTGGGCATGGGGGTAGGGGATAGGGGGCTGGAGAAGTTCCTTAGTCCTTTAGAGTAGTGGGTGCTCTTCCAAAGGACCTGGTTTCAATTCCCAGAACCCACACTGCAGCTCACGACTGCCCATAAACCCCAGGTCCAGGGGACTGATGACCTCTTCTGACCTCTGAGAGCACCAGGCACACACCTGGTACACAGACATACATGTGAGCAAAACACTCATCACTTAAAAAAACAAAACAAAACAAAACAAAAAAACACCTTAAACTAAAACAAAACACTGGCCGTGGTGGTGGGTGTCTGTAAGTCCCCATGCGGTGTCAGAGACGTGTATATCCTGGGACTTGCTGGCCGGATGGATGAATCTGAACCCAGCTCCCCTGAGAGACCCTGTCTCAACAATAACGTGAAGAATGTAGAAAAGACACTTGGCTTCAACTTCTGGCCTCTATGCATGCACACATGGATGAATATACTGACATACACATGGAATACAAGCTTACAGCACACACACATGGACACACACACATATGAGAGAGAGAAGGAGAGAGAGATCCACACACTCACGAATGTATATGAAAAGATAAACCAACTGGTAAAATGTCAATAGTTTGTGAGCGGTAGTAGTTCTTTGGTGGCTGCGGCTTACTGATAGGACACCTATGTAGCTTGTGTGAGGCCACGGGTTCAATCCCCAGTACAACAAACAGAAAAAAATCAAAAGTGGGGCGACTGTGGCTCACAGGTAGTGTGTGCGCATCTGGCACACCAAGCCCTGCCTCCTCAACGTCACATCAGTTAGACAGCACGCTTGTGCAAAGGACTTGGGAGGTGGAGGCAGGAAGATCAGGAGTCCAGGGTCATCCTTGGCCAAGAAGCAAGTTCGAGGCTAGCCTTGGCTACTGGAGACTATCTCACCCTTCCAAACAGATAAGAACGTGGCTCTTTGTACTATGGTATCATCTCTGTAAACTTGAAGTTACACTGAATCTCTTACGTTTCATCTGTTAAAACAAACAAACAAACAAACAACAAACAAAACATGGCCGTGGGAGCAGGCAGCAAATTCACGACCAGACCTGGAATCTATGTTCTAAAATTTTCCAGGTTGCCTTGAGTCTGTCAGAAGTGTCCAGCGTTTTAGTTTCTGTGGGCCACATTGCAGGAAGAATTATCTTGGGCCGTGTAGTGTACAAATCATTGATATAAGCTGATGAGCAAAACAAAACAAAAGATCTGTGCATACTTTTTGTGGCCTGTCTCATCACCGTTTTCTTGTAATAAGGTTTGGACACCCTGGAATCTTCTTCAGTAGGCAAGGAGGCAGCTATCCCGCAGCCTTTCCAGCCTGGCATAGAAGATACGAGATGTGCTTGTGGGGACCGAGGCATCCAGATACTAGCTACAGTGAATGGGGCTGAATTTGTTCGTGTCTGCAAGCAATTGTGCATTTAACTAGGTGAAGCAAGCTCATTTGCAGCTTAGGAAAGGACCATTAAGCCTCGGGGAGATTTGCGTGCTTATCCCTCCCCTGTTAGCTGCTTGATATTACATAACCAGCAAGCGGGATGAGATGGTAAGCACATTTCTTGCTCTTCTCCAATCCTGACGGGAAAATTAGAATGAGTTACCATTTATGAGTACTCCAAAATTCACTCTCTCTCCCTCCCCCTTTCCGCCTCTTTTTGTGTGTGTTGTGTGTGTGTGATCACGTGGGTGCACCCAGGTGGTGCTAAAGAAGACAGCTTGTGAGTGTGGGTTCTCTCCTTCCATCATGGAGGCCCGGGAATTGAACTCAGGTCGCCGGGCTTGGTGGCAGATGCCTTTACACGCTGAGCCACCATCTCTAACAGCATGTTTGAATCTACGGTTTTGTACTTCAGCTCTGTCACCTAGAACTCTGATGTTTGTCTTAGAATGGCTTGTTGAATACAGAGGGCCGGTGGAATGTGCATTTGGAATGTTCCAGTGAAGATGGCCTGGTTTCTAAGTGTGGCCCTCCTCTGAGGGGACTGTACGATGAGGTCCTTGGGGCTCGAGGTCAGTGTAAGTACTCGGCAGGTGCTCCAAGCTGGGCCTCAGTCCGTTTGCTTCTTGGGGTTCAAGGTTCATGTGAGTGAATTCACCACGTGGGGGGGGATTTGTTCTTTGTGTGTGTGTGTTCTTATGTGTGCGTGGCGTGTGCACGCATGTGCACACACACATCTGGAAGATAGCGCTTAACTCCGAGTATCATTCCTCAAGTGTCTCTTCACTTGCTGTTGAAGACCAGGTCCCGTTCCTGGCCTGGAGTTCACCAGGTTCACTAGGCTGGCTGTCCTGGGAGTCCAGGGTCCCCTTATCTCTACCTCCTTGTCCCTGGGATGATGTGACAACCTTATCAGGTTTTAACCTGATGTGTGTGGTGTGTGGTGTGATGGCTGTCAGCCCGTCACAACGTAGAGTCGCTGGGGAAGAGAGTCTTAATGAGGAATTGTCTACACTGGGCTGGGCGTAAGTGAAAATAGTGTAGGGGCTTTTCTCTGTCCGTTCTAGCTCCCAGATAGCGATATAGACCCGTTACATTTATTAACAAGCTTTTAAGCAGTACAGCTGGGCTTTATTCTAACCTGTCTGTGCTGGTCTGGACTATTTCCCAGCCACATGCCTTGTTACCTGCCGTCTAGTCTTACCCTGGCCGTTCCTGCTCCATCTCTGTCCTCATGGTGACTCCCTTCTCCTGGGGAATTGTTTCAGTTAAATCAACTGATGTGGAAGCCCCAGCCCATGGTGGGCAGCACCATTCCCTCAGCTTGGGGTCCCGAACTGCCGTCAGAGTAGAGAGACGGAGCCGGGCACAGACGAGGGAACATTGCACACCTATTTTCCCTCTTCTCTTGCCTGCGGATTAACTGTGTCCCGCAGTCTCAAGCTGTGACTCCCACAGGGGTGGCCTGACCCCTGAGAGCTAAAGTAGCACTTTCTCCCCCGGGTGGCTTTTGGCCAGGGTATTTTATCACAGCCACAGAAATGCAGCTAGAACCCGTGGATTCTGGGACTCAAGTCCTCAAGCTTGAGGGACAAGTACTGTACTGACTGACTGTCTCCCCAGCTGGCTTTCGAACTAGTCAGGCCGGGCAGGGGTCAGCGCTCAGGGTTTCTTCCCTGCGACTGGTCAGTTTCTTCTCAGAAAGGACCAGGTGTCCCTTCCTTGCCTGACAGCCCTGTGTGGCGAGGTCACAGCCTTGACTCGGAGACACTTGGCCCGTAGTTGTCATCCTGGCCTTGACGTTTTTGTAGTAAGAGAATACAAAGAACAGATTAAGGAAAACTCTAGCAGGACGCATCCGAGTTTGTCTTCTGCTGGACTCTCCTCACCGTCTGTGGCTGGCTGGCCTGCGCGGCGGCCTGCGCGCCTCGAGAAGGCAGCATGCGGGCCTGTGTGTGGTGTACTGTACGGGACTGTGGACCTCACTGGTGTTGCACCGCAATGGAACCGGCGCCCTGAGGCTGCCGGGAGGACCTGGTTCCGTGTTAAAGAAAGAAAATGGAGGCTGGAGAGATGGCTCGGTGGTTAAGAGCTCTTGCTACTCCTCCAGAGGACCAGTTCCTAGAACCTTCAACAGCTCACTGCCTTAACTCAAGATCTGGGGGTTCCGGTGCCCTCTTCTGGCCTCCAAGAGCGCCGCACACGCACAGTGTGCGTACATATACACAGGCAAAATGCCAGACACATAAAATAAAAATAAATAAATCTTAAAAAGAAAGAAAGGTTAGGTGTGGTGGTACATGCCTTTAATCTTAGTATTTGGGAGACGGGCAGGTAGGATGCTGAGTTCAGAGGTCAGCCTGGTCATGGTGAGTTCTAGGCTAACTGGGGCTACATAGTGAGATTTCTCTTAAAAAAAAAAAAAAAACAAGAAAATGTATCAGTATGAACTTTCTGCATTTTTACAAGTGGAAAAAACTCAGAGTGTTGTTTGTTTTTTTGTTTGTTTTGAAAGAGACTCACGTAGTTCAGGTTCTTTTCCAACTTGCATGTTGCCAGGATGACCTTGAACCTCTGATCCTCCTGCCTCTACTTCCCTGATGCTGGGATTTGAACCCAGGACTTCATTCATACATGACAAGCACGCCAGTGGCTGAGCTGTATCCCCGGCCTGCTAGTGCTGTGTCTTGCCCTTCAAGGCCCTTTGTCTGTGTTGCTGTTTTCTTATGGACTGTGTAACTTATTCTGGGGAGCCACAGCTTAATTCTTTAGGGTGTGAGATCTTCTTAACCGCTGATTTAAAATAAATTCCCGTGTTCTCTACCGTTCGCATGGTAGAAACATTCTGGTTGTTCCCCATTTTCCTCAGCACTTGGTGTTATTGGTGTGTGTGTTTAATTTTTTCTGTTTTTATGTGTAAGTAGCTCATGATGTTGGACATTATTCAGGAGGACCTTGAACCCCTGAACCTCAACCTCTCAAGTGCTGAGATTACGGGGTACCACCATGAGCAGCTTCTGTGGTGCTGGGCCTCGAACCCAGGACACCATGCATGCTGGGCAAGCGCTGACCAACTGGGCTGCATCCCTAGCCCTAAGTAGATTTCAGTCAGGTTGTTTCTTTTTAATAGTATTTTAATATTTGTTATTACACTTTATTTATTTTTGCGTGCCTGAAAACATTTAGAGACCAGAGGACAGCTTTGGGAGTCAGCTTTCTCCTTTTATAAGATGTGTCCCAAGATCAAACTCAGACAGTCAGACTTGATGGCTCTTGTCATTTCCTGCTGGGCCACCCGGCCAGCCCCTTCTTGTTTGTTCTCTCTCTCTCTGGAGACAGGGTTTCTCTGTGTAGCCTTGGCTGTCCTGGACTCGCTTTGTAGAGCAGGCTGGCGGTGAACTCCCAGAGATCCGCCTGCTTCTGCCTCCCCGAGTGCTGGGACTATAGGAGTGTGCTGCCACTGCCAGCTTGTTTTCCTACCTTTTAGTTCTGTGAGCATTTTTTTTAAAATTTATTTGGATGTTTATTTTTGTTTACATGTCACTGTGTGCGTATACGCATGTGTGAGTGCCTGCATTTGCATGCAAGGCAGAAGAGGGTCTTGGTTCCTCTGGAGCTGGCGTTGTTGGCTATTGTGAGGCATTGGATGTGGGTGCTGGGAATTGAACTCAGGCTCTCTGCAAGAGTAGTGAGCACTTTATGTCTCTCCAGCTTCTTAAGAGCCTTATACTAATATAAAGCTGAGTACTGAGTGCTAAGCACTGAGAGTACTGAGTGCTAAGCACTGAG
>NW_026586383.1:4477515-4541256 GCF_907164565.1 Psammomys obesus
TAAGCACTGAGAGTACTGAGTGCTAAGCACTGAGAGTACTGAGTGCTTGTTTCTCCTCTTTTGTGTATGTGTGTGTTATGCACTTGTGCTCATGGATGTACAGGCTAGAGGAGGATGTCGGGCTCTCTCTGCCATATTCCCTTGAGACAGGCTCTCTCACGGAACTGGCCACTGAGTCCCCCCCCCCCCCGCCTGCTTCCCTCAGCACGGGGTTTACAGGGACACCTGGGCATGCCCAGCTTTTTAATGGGTTTGGGCAGCAACGAGCTCACCCCCTGAGCCGTGTCCCTTGCCTGACTTCATGCTTCTGATGAACTGGCTATTGAATCTTGGTATGTCCAGCGTTTTCCAGTCTTCCTTTACTGACCGCTGGTGCCTCTGAGGCCTGTCGTGATGTTCCGTATCTTGTCCACTCCTTTCTTTTTGAGACCAGATTTTGTGCTTTTTCTCACAGGCTAGCTACCCTTGATCTCATTACGTAGTTCTGATTGGCCTCAGACTTCCAGGCTTCCTCCTGCCTCAGCTTCCTGAATACTGGGACCGTGTGTGTGTGTGTGTGTGTGTGTGTGTGTGTGTGTGTGTGTGTGCATGCTCATCCCCAGCCCTGAACTATAGCTTTAAATAGAGGATGCCAAGAGAAGTGCTGGGTGTAGGGCAGTTTCTGTCTGGGAGGGTGTGGAAGGTGACACTCTTAAATTCTGACACAAGAAAACATTCCTGTCCGGAGACCTTCAGTGACTGTAGAGTAAAGTAGATAGGACTTGAGCGACTTGAGTGACGTTGTGGAGAAGTCCGGTGGAATGGAGTCTGGCTTTCAGAGCATCAAGTTATTGGAAGCAGTTTTGGGATGGCAAACATTTCCTTCTACCTGGGACTGCTTTAGGATTGGTTCTTGTGGGGGCGTTTGGCTCAGTAGTAAAGCACTTTCTGAGCAGGCAGGAGGAACTGAGTTCAAATCCACAGTCTTTGAAAAGGGGCCGTGGTTGCATGCATCTGTAATCACAGGTGAGCTGATGGGCAGGTTGACACCAGCCAGCCAGGCAGCCAGGCAACACACAGCATCAGCAACAGGGTGGTGGAAGGTGAGTCAGCATGCAGGGTTGCTCTCTGACCTCGTGTGCATGCTGTGACCTACAGACCTCTGCACACACATGAACACATACACATCACACGCATTACACACACAGCCTCGCTGTGCCATTGGCAGGTGGCGGTGGGTGGGGCATGCTGGCTGATGCCCGTGGTGGGGCGGGTGATGGGTGGTTTTTAGAGACAGTTTCCAGGGATGGGAAAGGGTCAGAGGCATTCATTTAGTTTGGAGCTGTGAGAGGGGCGGGGGCAGATCTTTGCTCCTCCTGGGACATGGATGCTTTACATTTTATTTGCTCATTGACTGTGGATGGCATGTTCAGGGGTCAGAGGACAAGTTGGTTCTTTCCTTTCGCTGTGGGGGGCCTAGGGATTGAACTCCGGTTCTTAGGCACCTGTACCTGCTGAGCCTTCTTGGCAGCCCTGACGTAGATGTTTCAAGCAGGAGGACCTGCTTTGTGAAAATTTGCTTGTAACCCTTCATTGAGCCGGGCACAGTGGTGCACACTTATAATCCCAGGAGGCAGAGGCAGGCAGATCTCTCTGAGTTTGAGGCCAGGCTGGTCTACAATGTGAGTCCTGGACAGCCACGGCTACACAGAGAAGCTCTGTCTTGGAAAAATAAGCAAGCAAGCAAGCAAGCAAACAAACAAAACCTTTTCATCCCTGCTTTCTCATTTAGGTCAGACGGCTCCGAGTAAGGAATCTGGCCTACTGATGAAGTGTTTAAATGGATTTTCCCGGTGCATCTCATTTCTGGAGCCTCTTTATAATCCTGATTGACGCAAATGCTCCTTTTGTTGTGCATGAGAACAGAACCGTGGGTCCTGGTTGGTTCAGTTTTACTCTGGATTGCTGAACTCTGAGCCTGGGGCGGGGGGCAGCTGAGGCTCTGGTGCCAGCTCATTTTGAGTGATTGCCCTGGAACCGGGGCTGCAGAGATGAGATGCTTATAGGAACATAATCTCTGTGTGTGTGTGTGTATGTGTGCTTATATGGGTACATATGTCTGTGTAGGTGTGTAGGTGTGTGTGTAAGCATGTGTGTTCGTGCTGCTGGCGGTAATAAGCCTTCACTCTAGCCCTGAGCTGCATCCCCCAGCCCAGTCAAGTGCTTTGAGTGGGGGCTCACTGTGATGTTGGCGTCAGCCTCACACAGTCTGGAGTCACCTGGGAAGAGAGTTTCAACGAGGACTTGCCTTGATGGAGTTGGTCAGTAGGCATGTCTGTGGGGGACTGTCCTGACCGTGTCAGCATGGGAAGACTCAGTCTGCTGTGGGTGGCACCGTTCCCTAGGAAGTGGCTGACCATAGGAGTGGACAGAGCAGGCTGAACGCAGGCAGGAGTACATTAAATGTATCGCTCTCTGCCCTTGACTGTGGATTAGAGCGGCCGGTTCCCCCAGGTTCCCACTGCCGTGACATCTCTGCCCCGATGAACGGTGGCCTTAAGCTGTAAGCCTAATAAGCTGTTTCTCCCTGAAGTTGATCTTATCCGTGTACTTTATCGCAGCAGCAGGAAGGAGAGCTAAGACGCTGACTCCCGTTCGGGAAGGGCTCTCCGAGTGCCTCTAACTGCAGGTTCCCTGGGTCTTTTCAGGACATGATCCCATCAGCTTGAGATGGTGCTGAATGGGGCGCTTAGTTTCCCAGGTTTTGGAAAGACAGTTTTCCAGGGACTATTCGGGGTCTCAAAGGACAGTGACCTTAAGTGTCCAATAGTAACTGGATCTGCGTCTGAGAGAGCTGCACGCCAAGCAGGAGAGTGTCAACGTGTCACACTCCGAGAATGATGCCGGTGTTTTTCCCATATCCTTCTGGGTGCATTTTCCAAAATAAACCAAGGTAACGTCTCCTGTAAGGGCGGGGAAGCTGAAGTCCTCTCCATAGGCCATGACACAGAGGCCTTGGTGCCTCAGATGGCCTTTCCCCTTTCTTTGCTTTGCAAGTGAAGAAATGTTTCCAGAGAGATGCAGAGTTAGAGGAAGAAATCAGATCTGGCTTCTCAGATGGTGCTGGAGAAATTCCAGGAGGACAATGTAAAAATGCCCCCCCCTTTTTTTCTTCAGTCCTGTGGTTTTGTTAAATAGCAGACAATGTTTCCTGGCTTTATATTTTTTGGCTGGTGTCCGAAGGCTTTACCTGAATGTTCTGGTTTATTTATGAGCTGTATTGAGAGATGGAGAAGACTTAAAAATGTGCGGAGAGCTTGCCTGCCTGGAGCTCAGTGTCCTGGAAGGTATTAAAAGGACGACTTATCTCCAGGCTCAGGCTGGTTTCTTTAGTTATGTAGCTACGAGAACTGAATAGGAGTTTTAGCAGCCAGAGTTTTGTTTTTTATTTTATTATGATTTTTAAAGTCAGGGTCTCTCTCCCCGGCTGGCCCCGTACTCAGTGCACAGGATAATCTTGAGTTTCTTGTCTTCTCACCAGCCCACTGAGGCCAGAGAGGGCATCAGATAACCTGAATCAGGGCGGAGTTTCAGGCGCTTGTGAGCCACTTGATGCGGCTGCTGGGAACAGACCTTGTGTTCTCTGCAAGCAGCAAGCTCTTGAGCTTTAACCTTTGAGCCATCTGTTTAGCCTGGGATCAGTTCTGGGAGGCAGCACCCTGTCTTGTTGCAATCGTGGTGTTTGATCCCGTTATATGCTTGTCCGTTTCTGAAGGATTGCTGCTTTGGACCATGGTTATTGAAGTGTTTTTTAGGACCCCTAGTTTTTAGAGATGGTATTTGAGCTTTTGGGGGACACCTCCCATGTCACATTGATGAACTTTCCTCGTGGTGCTGTATCTGTGAATCACAGAGGGGAAGAAAGCTCTCAAGGTCTAAAGCAGGGCTTCTCAGCCTTCCTAATGCTGGTTCAGTCATGCTGTGGTGACCGCTGTGAAGCAGTTGTTTGACACCGTTCTGGGATCACGACCCACAGGTTGAGAATCATTGTTGTAACTAGCAAGTCCTTTCCATTCTGCCATTGTAGCCTTAAGGCAGCCGCGAACAGGATGTGAGCAGAAACACTTGGTTGTACTGGGAGAACCCCATCTGCAGGGGCAGCAGGGCACTGGCTCAGTGGGCAGAGTGCTGGGGTCAGGTCTCCAGCACCACACAAGAAAGGCAGGCCTGGCGGCAGCCTCTAAAGCTCCAGCCTCAGGTGTGTGGAAGCTGAGACGGGCAGGTCCCTGGATAAACCAGTCAGTTTATCCAAGAAGACACTTGATGTTCACTCACTTACACACACACACACACACACACACACACACACACACACACACACTGTGGGCCGGGGGAGATGGCTTAGGTTGTAAAGTTGCCTTGCAAACACGAGTGGCAGCTCACAGCCCAGGGCGTCTGTCCACCGGCAGTGTCCGCAGAGCTGCTGAGGGTGTGGACTGGCTTGGCAGACATCGGTCTCGGTAGCTCCAACTTCAGCTCCCGCCCTTGCCACAGAAACAGAGGCTAAACCTTGCGCATGTTAGTCTGTCTTCATCTTCAGATGTACAACACAGTGAGTCACCCGAGTGGCCACACACCAGTGAGTGACCACTCACCACTGAGTGACCGCACACCAGCGAGTGCCCACTCACCAGAGTGACCACAGGCAGGCCTCTAGCCCCACAGTGTGACCCCATCGTGGTGCGTATCCATCAGGGTCGTCGGAACAGTGTGCCCCGGACTGGTGAGCTTCTGTCCCCACGGCACACTGCTGTGACTCAAGAGTATTCCTGGGTTCTTTCACGGATGTCCTTCAGAACATGTGACATGCCGCAGCCGCCTCTGCCTGTCACGCTCTCTCCTCAGTTCTGACTGAGAAAGACATCAGCCGGGAGAGTCTGCCCCGCCTCTTGTTGCCGCCGTGGGCTCTGTGGATGCCATTGCTTTCTGGACCTCATAGTTGGCTTGAGAGAGGTGGATGTCATCCCCCTGAGCCAGAAGAGGTGGTAGGTGATGGCTGTGGGCCTCTTAGGTGTGTCTTTGGAGGAAACAACAGTGTTTATTTTATGCTTAGTTGCGACAGTAAAGAAAAAACATATCCCAAAACTCAGATGTTGCAGCAGCACCAGGCCGCCCTGAGACCAGAGTGCCAGCCAGCATGGCTTTTGAGCCAGATCGTCTCCTCACAGAGACCTCCTAGATGATCTAATTTACCATCTCGAGAGCCAGGGCAGCATGCTTGAAAGGCTGTCATTAAAAAAGTTAGAATACATTAATTAAACATGATAGTGTATTTCATTATGACATTTTCCTACCAGATATATCTTGATCATATTCACCCCTCGTGACCTCTCTCCTCTCTCTTGGCCTCTCCCCTCCTCTTCCTAACTTTCATGTCTTTTTTTGTGGCCCATTGAGTTTCACTAGGTTTGATTATAGAAGCATGAGTGAGCATGGGCATCCTAGTTGCTTTGCTTTGCAGGAAGCTATCTCCCACTCCTCCAGCAACCATCAATTGCCTGGATCTCCTCAGGGAGGGTGGGAGTCTCCTGAGTCCCTTCCCCAAAAGGCTGTCATTTTTTACATGGTTCGTTGTAACCTCTATTCCCTGGACACTTGCAAAGCTGGCTTGGGTTTGCTTTTTGGGAGAACTCGTTGACAGACCCTAAAGGACTGTAGCTTGCTTTTTCTAGTCCCTGTTTTCTCTTCCATCTTCTCCATCATGTGGAAGCGTGAGTCCTGTCCTGAGGGGCAGAAGGTGGATGTGAGCCCTTCAGAAAACATACTGGCAAAGACCTTGAGCAGCTTGGGGTCTTATTATTTTTTATATGTGTGGGTGTTCCTGCCTGCATGTATGAATGTATATCATATGCATTCAGTCACAGAGAAGGCCAGAGGAGGATGTTGGATCCTCTGAAACTGGAGTTACAGGCAATTGTTAGCTGCCATGTTGGTGCTGGGAACTGAACCCAGGTCCCGTGTGTGTGAGCAATGCGTGCTCTAAACTGCTGAGCCATCACTCTAGCACTGAAGTGGGGATCTTACAGTATTTCTGAGAATGAACCAGGTTGGATGGTGTGCATAGGAATAAGACAGCCTGTGTCCAACTAATTTCCAGGCTTAGCACGACTCTTAACCCACTTCTGCCTTGGTGCCTAATGATGCTGGAGGCAGAACATTGAATCCTCTGGCCTCCCAGATTATTGCTATTGTTTTTCTGCTTTTCTAACCTTGATTATGTCTGTATAAGAGAACCTAGCTGCAAGAGAGTCAGTGAAATGTAGTTTCTTGTTGCCTAGCCTTTGTAGATCAGGAAGAGGGTCAGAAGGCTTTTGATGGGCCAGAGTGAGCTACTCTGCAGTGTTTGTTAGTAAGGGCATGAGCATGTTCACATGGCTAATCCCCAGTAGATATATTCTCCTTGTAGTGAAAGCAGAAGCTGGGGCAATCAAGTGTAATAAAACATCTATTGAGACATTGAAAGAATTATGCAGCAGGGGCTGCTGGGAAAAATTTAGTGGTAGGAGTCATTACAAATGTCAGTGCCATTCTCAGGAGAGTAGCTCTCTTGGGTAGGAGTGGCTGCTCTACAACGCTTATGCCCAGGGCATAGCTCTGGAGGTCCTTGGAGAGAGGATGCTTTTGTTGATACAGGGTCTCACACTATAGCCCAGGCTAACCTTGAACTCCAGCCAGTCACCCTGTGTCCTGGAATTGTAGGTGTGTGCCATCACACCCAGCACAGTCTGTCTTTTTATGTTATTTCTGGTGGTTTTGAAAGGCAGACATTCTTGCTTCTTTTTTCGTGTTGTTTAATTATGCTGCCTGCTGCTGCATTCAATGACAGACGAAGCTATCCCCCTGACAAGCTGTGTCAGATACCTGGGAAGTTAACACAAGTGAACACAAATAGGACTTGAGCGGAGGCCAACTTAGCAAACCTGCCGACTCTTAGATCACTACTTCTGCCCACAGAACCGACAACTCAGATTTTATTTATTTATTTTTTTTGTTGAGAGTGGCCATGGTGCACAAGCTGGTCCACAGAGAACACCTGAGGTCAAAAAAATTTGTATTTTAATTTTTAAAAATGTTTTTGGGTGTTTTGCTTATATGTATGTCTATGCAGTGTGTGCTTGAAGAGGCCAAAAAGGGGTCATCAGATCCCAAGGAACTAGAGTTACAGACAGTTGTGAGCTGCCATGTAGGTGCTGGAAATCAAACTTGAGTTCTCTGGAGACAGTGCTCCCAACTGCTGAGTCTCTCTAGCCCTAACGTTTACATTTTAAATTGTAGTGTGTGTATGTGTGTGTGTGTGTGTGTGTGTGTGTGTGTGTGTGTGTGTAAATATAGTATTCCAAGAGGCCTATAGAAGGTTGGATCCCCTTGGAACTGGAGTTGTAGGTGTGAGCTGCCCAACATGGGTGCTGGGAACTGAACTCTCAACCCTGTAAGAGCAGTACGGG
This sequence comes from Psammomys obesus, assembly GCF_907164565.1. Taxonomy (NCBI): domain Eukaryota; kingdom Metazoa; phylum Chordata; class Mammalia; order Rodentia; family Muridae; genus Psammomys; species Psammomys obesus. The sequence goes on from NW_026586383.1 coordinate 4,485,000, forward strand.
AGTCCTTTCACCAGCCCCAAGAAATTCTTATTTTACTGTGGCAGAAAATAAATATTTTCTTGTTAGCTAAAGATATTTTCTGCTGAACATGTTAAATATTGTCTTTCCTTTAAGTCTTTCATCTGCCTGCACTTATGTGTATGATTTTTGGTAGCGACGTGATGTCGTCTTATAATTTCTGTGCTGTGTAGTTTCCAGAGGGTGGGGAACAGTGTCTGTTTGAAGCTTCTCACCATGTTCAGAACACACGGAAGCTTCTCTGCCAAGGTCAAGTTGCTTTATCAGTATTCTATTTAATCTTCTCTTTATTCCCCTTGGTTGGTCTCTTCATGTTTACTGTGTACACCAGGAAAGACAACTGACAACCAACATTGTCAAGAAATCACGCTGGAGGGGCCGGGTGTGGTGACACACCTCTGAAACCCAGCAGTTGGGAAGCTGAGGCAGGAGGATCAGGTCAAGGCCAGCCTGTCACAAACAAACAAAGTAGTGAATGAAGCTGGAAATTGCACCCCTCTTCCATTTAGTGTGGTTGCATACTTGATCTACACATTTAATCACAGCTAGTTTGTTAATTGGTTTGCGTGTTTATTTGTGTAGGAACTTGGCTGGTGAATAGGGAGTTTCTCTAGCATCTTTCCCGATACTCTTCACCTTGAGTAATCAGATACAAGTTACTTTTGTCACTTTACATTTTACTGATTTAGACATTTACATGTGTTTATGTGTGTATTTCACAGGTGCATTCACACGCCACGTGCCACAGTTCCTGTGTGGTGGTCAGCAGATAAATGAGGGGAAGTCAGTTTTCCCCTTCTACCGGGTGTGGGTCCCGGGGATTGAACTCCGGTCCTCAGGCTTGAGCCGTTAGCTGCTGAGCCACTCCCATACTTCTGTAGATGTAGTTTCCTTATACATCAGGATACAGCATGGCTGGAAGTTCTTCCGTCTTGAATGGCCCAGAACAGGTTACACAGCAACTGCTTGCTCAGGGGTGGGAGGGGGGGGGTGCTGGGGGGTGGAAGTGAGGGGGTAGAAGTAGGAGGGTGGAGGTGCTGGGGGGTGGAAGTAGGGTGATAAAAATGGAGGGGTGGGGTGCTGGGGGTAGAAGTGGAGGGGTGGGGGTGCTGGGGGGTGGAAGTAGGGGGTGAAAATGGAGGGGTGGGGTGCTGGGGGGTAGAAGTAGGGGGTGGGGGTGCTGGGGGGTGGAAGTAGGGGGGCTGTTGTTTCTAATTTCTTAGCCTTGCCTTAGTGCAAAGGAGAGGCAGAAAAAAAAAATCCTTGGAAAATTGAAGTCTGTTCAGCAACACCCCCAGGGTCAGCCAAGCGCACACGATGGAATCTGGACAGTAAAACACAAAACTTTATAAAGTGGACATAAAAGGCGCCATAAAAACGGGAAGAAAGTTATCATTTATACGGTCGAGGATGACCGCGCCTTTATGGCTCCAGTGTGGCTGTGGAGATTCGCTCAGGCTAATGAGCTCTGGGGCTGAAGGCGGTGCAGCCGCAGGCCGCTGCTCTTAATAATGCACGAGAAACCCCGAGCGAGCGTACCTGGGAAGCGAGCCTGTGGTGTGGCTTGCCTGGCTCTTCCAGGGCGAGTTGTGCCCTCCCTCTCTAAAAGCACGCTCTGCAGTGGGTAGTGCCCTGCCCAGGTCTTTTCCCGAAGTTTATTACCCGAGCCCTCAACTCTTGCAGTGCCAGTGGCTAATAGCATCTTCCTTGGATTGAAGCCTTCAGACTGCCTAGTGACAGACCTCGCTAACTGGTGTGAGTGGTTGGGGAGTTGTCTTTCCTGGGAGTCTTCCTCACCCTGCTAGGTTCTTCTCGAGGCTGATTTTATGTGTTCCTAAAGAGCGCCTCAGACTTCCCAGCGTGCTCTGCTCTTAGCATCTCCTGAGGGCTTCTAGCCGTTGAGATGGGCTGGGAGGTGACTTCTCACACGGGTGTATCTATCCTCAGGAGACCGGGCCAGCCCTATGAGCGGGCACTGTGTAGGCCTAGCTTCTGGTTGCGTGAGGAAGCCGCAGGTCATGTTTCAGCTCTCTAGGTGATGCCCGATGGGCTGGCTAGAGTAGTTGGCACACCGGCCTTGGTGCTCGAAGCAGTCTGCCTCCATGGGTGGATGAAAAGCAACAGAGAACCTCAGCCTCTGCAGACGGCTCTCCCTGCCAGCCCTCCCTCCCACAGCCTGTCCCTCCTGTCTTCCTCTTCCTGGCTGGGTGCTTCTGACAGCCACCACGCTCCCAGAACTAAGTATTCTACGTGGCATTTGGATCAGCGTTCCTCCTCCAGCTGCAGACTCGCCGCTCAGCAAGAGGAGACTGCCTCTCCTTGACCTCCCTGCTTTACTCTTGCTTCCTCTGCCCCGCCAGGATTGTCTCCTGAGGGTCTTGTGTCGCTCACAGGCAGGTCCTGTGCTGTCTGTGCACACTCCCTCTCTGTGCATGTGGGTGTGGCCTGGGTCTTCCTGTCACTGCAGGAGTACGAAGACTAATATTTTGTATACATTACACAGAAAATAAAAAACATTAAATTGAGGGGTGGTTTTTACTTGTGTGTGTGTGTGTGAGTGTGCGTGCACACGTGTGTATCATCAGTGTGAGCGCATGTGTACCTCAGTGCCTATGTGGAGGTCAGAGAGCAACCTTGGGTGTCAGCCCTTGCCTTCCGCCCAGTTTGAGAGTCTTAAACTGACCTGTGGGCTTGCAGGGACTGTCCTGTCTCCATTCCCATCTTTCCGAGGGAGCCCTGGGGTTATAGATGTGTGTTCCACTGTACCCCACTTTTACAGAGGTTCTGGGGCTCCAAACTAATGCCTACACACTGGTGTGACAAGAACTTCACCCATTGACCATCTTGCTGTCTCTCAACTGAGTGTTTTTCAATCTGTTTTGTTATCATCATAGAGTCAAATTCTGGGTCATCCATTTAGTAATATTTAATAAGAATAGCATCCTGAGTCTCTCTCTCTTCAGACAGGGTGTTGCTCTATAGCCCATGCTTGTCTCCAACCCTCAGTCCTCCTGCTGCAATATCCCACTTGCTGTAGGGTTTCAGGCATGCACCGAGTGCTTGGTGTTAATTGAATCCATGACCAGGCGAAGGAAGAACGAAAAGCCTGTGATCACAAGCATCGATGATTGTTCTGGAAGCTTTAAAACTAGCCTACCAGCATGTGAGAAAATGCAGCCAGAACTACATATCCATTTCCCTTTTGGGGGCTCGCTGGGCGTCAGGCAGTGTTGGAGGAAGCTTCCCTGTTCTGTTCTATTCTCTGCTCCCTGACATTTAAGGCGTTTGTTGCACTCACAGTTTGACTCTGGTCCACTTTCCTGGATCAGACTGGTGCTACTGTGAGACATGAAAGACGGCGGGGTGTGGAGACGGTGCCTGTCAAAGTGTTCGTCTAAAAATGACTGTGGAAGAAGGTAAGAGGTCAGCAGGGATCTCAGAAGCTGGCCCCCAGCCAGACTCCTCCCAGGGGGGTGAGGGGTGTCTAGACTTGATGCTTTTGAACTCTCAGTGCGTTTCTAGATGATTGCCGGGCTCCCTCCTGCTTCTGTTGGAATTTACACAGCTCAGGGAGGGTTGATGGGCTCACTCTTGGCTCTGTTTAAATCAACCCACAGACTACCCTCGTTTACACCTGGTGCAGAGGCTCCTCTTTGTTCACCGTGCCTTCCCCTGGATTTGTTGATTTACCCAAGATGACTTCTGTTTCCCTTCATCTAGGCTTTGAGGAAAGAATGAGCCAACCCTTTTTTTGTTTGTTTGCAGAGGACCTGGGCACAGTCCCGTGTCCTGTGTGTGTAGTTTTGTGTAGTTTCTGAAGTATTAAATGTAAAACATTTATCCCTTTCTTTGGAATTTATTTCCTTCAGTTTTGATATTGCAGGTATCCGCATTCTACGTCCTTCATGTTCAGCCTGCGGAGATTACATTTTTACAATATTTGTATGTGTGTATGTGTGTGTTCCTGCACGCACACTGTGTGCTCACAGGTTGGGGTAATGTGTAGGAGGCGGTTCTCTCTGTCTACCTGTGGCATCTGGGGATCATGTTGTCAGGTTTGGTGACAATCGCCTTCCCACACTGAGTCATCTTTGCTGGCCTTTGATTTTTATTTTTTAAGGATGTAAAAAATTGTTTTATACGTGTGAGTGTTTTGCCTACATGTATTTAAGTGCACTTCATGCCTGAGGCCTGTGGAGGTCAGAAGGAGGGCACTAGATATCTTAGAGTTGGGTTTATGGATGACTGTGAGCCGCCATGTGGGTGCTGGGAACTGAACCCAGGTCCTCTGAAGGAGCAGCCAGTGCTCTTAACCACTGAGCCATCTCTCCAGCTCCTGAGTTTTGTTTTGTTTTTTTGAGACGGAGTGTCATGTAGCCCAGGCTAGGCTCAAACTCATTATGTAGCTGAAGATGACCTGAAACTTCAGCTCTTCCTATATCCACCCTTGTAGACGTGGGACCCAGAAGCACCTATACCTGCTGAGCCATCCTGGCAGCCCTAGTTACTGCTGAGCCCTTTTGGCAGCCCTGGTTACTGATGTGTGACTGGAAACCTGAGCAAGGTAACTTCAGGTAGGAAGGGCTTGTTTTGCCTACTGCTTTGAGAGCACAGTCCGTCACATTACATCAGGGAGGCCTGGAAGCAGGAGCGTGAAGCAGTCAGGAAGCAGGGAGAGAGACAGATGCTGCTGCTCAGCTCGCTTTTCCCTTTTCATTCATTCCGGGACCCCAGAAGGTGGAATGAGGCCGCCTACATATAGCATGGGTCTTCTCACCTCGGTAAACCTGGTCTAGCAAATACCACACAGAGGTGGCCAGGGATTGGTTGCCATGGTGATTCTAAATCCCACATAGTTGAATCAAGATTGTCTATGACAACTGCTTTGCATTTGAAGAGAGCAGAAGGTTGAAAGACATTTTCAGGCTCAGTTCTCTTCTGTGTTTTCAAGAAGCAATACCACAAGCTATGTCTGGGTTGTGTGTGTGTGTATTTGAGTGTGTGTATGTGCATGTGTGTATGTGTGTGTGTGTCTGTCTTACTATGTCAGGTCTCGAACTAGCAACCTTCCTGCATTAGTACCCTGAGTCCCAGGATGACAGGCATGCACCATCAAACTCAGCTCAAGCCTCTGTCTTTAAAGTCAGCAGTGACTAAAGCTTTCTCATGTGGAGTGCAAGATTCCACAGGGGAGTTTGAACACATTTCCCTTTAATGGCTAAGATGAAGTGTTGCATCTTTCATGAAAGTTTTATATCTTTGACCTATTTAATTCTTTTCCCCTCTTCAGGAAATAAGATGTGGTATTCCTTCCCTTTCCAAACAGGATCATTGGATGGCTTGAAAAGGAGATTGCCGTGTGTGCTGTGGAAGTACACGGAGTTTGGAAAGAAATGGCCATTTTAGCGGCATTCGCTTTGATCAGTGCCTTCTTTCCCGAAGCTTTAGAATCCGCATGAGAAATTACACTTTGATTATTTTCCCCACCTTCCCTTTTATTTTTGAAAATAGAACAGTCCTTGGGTGTAATGCTAGATTCTCTTAGAGCATTTACTTAACCACAGCCTACACTGGGTTAAAAAGATGGCTGTTGCGTGATGTAGAACAATATGTAGAAAGGACTGACTTAGAAAAATGCATGCTGGAGGGCTAGAGAGATGTCTCAGTAGCTGGAGATTTACTGCTCTTCCAGAAGACCCATGTTTCATTTCCAGCACTAAGTCAGGCCTCCCACAACTGCCTGTAAGTGTAGTTCCGGGAGATCTGGAGGTCCCTTCTGGCTCACACCCACAAATCCACTTTACCACACACATATACACACAAAATTTAAAAATAAAAGTGAGTTAGAAAACACATACTAATTCTCCATTTTGTGTGTATGTGCAAGTGAGTGTAAAAAAAAATTAGGAGCGTGGAGTGTAGCTCAGCCGGTAGAGCTGCACACACGAAGCCCCGGGTTTGATCCCTGGTACCCCATAAACTGGGTGCATTGATGCACACTGGTCATTCCAGTGTTTGGGAAGTAGAGCCAGGGGATCGGGAGTTCAGGACCATCCTTGGGATGTTAGGAGTTCAGGGCTAGCTTGGGCCAGACACTCGGGGAGGAAAGAGACGGGGGAGCCCAAGTTGAACCAAAGGATGAGTGAGACGGTGGCCTTTGGAGTAAGTCTTGAATGAACTTCACAGGCCCGACTGGAGTGGGAGAACCCAGAACATCTCTATGAAGGGAGGATAGTTCTAGAACGAGGAGATGAGGTGTGGGAAAGAGCGAAGATTTTCCCGTGAGAATTATGACTGTGAACTTTATAGCAGATCATTCATGTAGACTTTTCCAGTTTTAACGATTCACCGTTACTGTTTGTGTGCAGGGTGCACGCGTGTGCATATGTGTGTAGAAATAAGAAGAGAGCTCTGTGCGTCACTCTTCAGGGGCCGTCCACCTTAGTTGACCAGGTCCCGCACTGGCAACTGCAGCTCGCTGATCGTACTTGGCTCAGTGTGCTGGCCACCGCATCCCAGACCCTTTATGGCCGTCTCCACAATGTTAGGATCGCAGCCACCTCGGATTGCTGTGCCAAGCAAGTGATTTTGCAGCCACAGAAGTCCGAGTTCTGTGTAAAGGAGTATGATGGTTAATATTGCCAACCTGACGGGATGTGGGAACCCAGACACAAACCTCGGGCACGTCTGCGAGGAAGTTTCTAGAGTAAGTTGGTTGAGGGAGGAGGAGGAGGACGAGGAGGAGGAGGTGCTTACTATCTGTTCTAATGTGGGTGGCACTGTGCCGTGGCTGGGGTCCCTGGCTCACACCGAGGGAGAGACCAAGCTGAGCACCAGCCTTCCTCTCCCTCTGCTTCCTGCCTGGGTGTGCAGCACGACCAGTCGCCTTACGCTTCTGAGGGTGCCTCCTCTGCCACGGTGGCCTGGCCCAAAGCCTCCCTCCTGAGTCACCTGTCTCAAAGTCAACGTTCTCTAAGCCATCATCAAGATGTCCCGAGAATCTCTCTCTCACACGCACACTACCGATTTACTTGTGTGTGCACACCAAACAGCAGGTGCGTGGAGGCCAGAGAACCGATGGTCGGAGTTGATTCTCTTCTTCCACCATTCCGTCCCAGGGACCAAACTCAGGTTGTCAGTCTTGGCCGCAAGTGCCCTTGTATCCGCTGAGCCATCTTGGAAGCCCGGGGGTCTGAGTGAACAGTGAATGCTTTTGGTCAAGCTGGACATAGTTTGGTATGTGGACGGTTCATGAGTCACTATGAGTCAGTTTCCCTGGGCGTTTCTTAGAGTGTTTGAAAACTTCCTGACACAAGAACTCCCCCTGTGCATTTTCCTCTCCCTGGTAGGGAACACTAAAGTGAAGGTCGCCCCCGGAGAGGGCCAGGTTAGACTGGGAAAGTTTCAGGGGACCTTGGCACGTGTGTGTGACTGCTGAGCCTGCGGCTTGGGTCTGAATATCTGTCCGGGTCCTCTGCTCATCAGCGTGTAGGCTGCTGACATTCTCTCAGAGGGTCATTGGGCCCTCTCCTGCATTTGTAGCCTCTCTTCCCAGCCAGCTGTCTTCAGTTGAGCCCTGAGTACGTGTGGCCGTTGGGGTCTTTGGGAGAGGCTACAGTATGTAAGCTGCCAGGGAAGAGGGACTTCGTCTGTGCGGTCACAGGGAGGCCACCATCAACACTCTGCAGTGTAGCCTTTTGGAGGGGAACACCCACGCTCCTGTAAGTTACCCGTCACCTGTGCTTTGCACAGAAGTTCAGTAAACGTTGGTGGAATCCTACCAGAGTCTGTCTTTGGACCTCAGTGAGGGGCAGAGTAAATGTCACCCTCTCCCGGTAAGAGAGAATGCGTATGAGCGTGCGTGCGTGTGTCCCCAAGTGTGCACATAAGCCATGATGTATATGTGAAGGTCGGAGGTCAACTTAGGTGGGCAGGTTTGGTGGCAATTGCCTTCACCCCAGGAGCCCTGATAATGTCTTATACCAAATTATTTCTGTCTGTATCAGAGTTACTTCTTGTGTTAATTTTGGGTGGGTAATTTTTTTCTTATTTCATTACATTGCCGAACCTTCTGGATTCTGCTGGAAAGCACTGCTGAGTGCTCCCAGTCTTCCTTTGATCCCCACTTGGGTTGATCTGGCGCTGACTTTCATGTTGAGATATATTTTATGCTGACAGGAGAGGCCCCGTTTCTATCTGGTTTATTCTTTTATTTCTAGAATGGAGGGTGAATATTTTCAGATCCCTTCCTGGTGCCCTCAGCAAAGGTGGATGACCCTCCGCCCACAAGGTTTTTCCTCATCTCTGTGGGATGCGGAGGAGATAAGTTTGGAGAGTGGGATAGCGTAGGGTTAGACGTCTCTGTGATGCCTTGGTCAAGCTCAGCTCTTTTACCAAGAATTCTCTCAACACCTGACAGGCAGAGCTTCTCTGCTGGATTTCCATTACTGTAGCAAATATCCGAGATGACTAACTTATAAAGGGAAAAGGTTCCATGAATGTCTATGCGTGTGCTGTGGAGTCCACATGGGTGTCCTTCTCAGAAGCCCTCTACCTTGTTTTTTGTCTCTTCCCAAGCCCACCCTCCCTCCCTCCCTCCCTTATCTCCTCCCATGCCCCTCTCCAAGTCCACTGATAGGGGAGGTCCTCCTCCCCTACTGTCTGACCCTAGCCTATCAGGTCTCATCAGGACTGGCTGTATTATCTTTCTCTGTGGCCTGGTAAGGCTGCTCCCCCCTCAGGGGTAGGTGATCAGAGAGCCAGCCACTGAATTCATGCCACAGAAAGCCCCTGCTCCCATTACTAGGGAACCCACTTGGACACTGAGCTGCCATGGGCTACATCTGTGCAGGGTTCTAGGTCCTCTCCATGCATGGTCTTTGGTTGGAGTATCAGTCTCTGCAGGGTCCCCAGGGCCCATCTATTTATTTATCTATTATTTGGCTCTGTTGTCTGCCTTGTTTTTTGAGTAGGATTTCTCACTGAACCTAGCCCTCACTGCTGTGTAGGCTGGCTGGTGAGTCCTAGGGCTCCACCCTCTTTATTGCCCCTCCCCAGTGCTGTTTTAAATGAAATCTCAGTAGTTGGATGTTTACCAGTAGTTGGGAGCCAGATGCAGGGGTGAAAGCCTGCTAGTTCAGAGGCAGAGAAAGCACCCTTTTCCCTTCCTCTTCAGTTGAAGTCCCAAAAGGAAAATGAAGCCTTCTTTCCCACACTGTTTCAAAAATTCTTAACTGAATGTCCCTCCCCTCTACTTCCTGTGTGTCTCTCTATCTGTCCTCCTGACTTCCTCCTACTGTTTTTTTTTTTGTTTTGTTTTGTTTATTTGATTGTTTTTGGTTTTTTAAGACAGGGTTTCTGTAACAGCCCTGGCTACCCTGTACTGTCTTTGTAGGCCAGGCTGGCATCAAACTCACAGAGATCTTCCTGCCTCTGCCTCCCTGGGTGCTGGCATTAGGGGCATGTGTCACCACAACCAGCAGTTTTTTTTTCTGTGTTCACACCATGTCAACTGGTTGCTTGCTCTGCCTCTTGACCTATAGCTGAGTTTATTTAATCCTGTCTTGCATTAAAGGTGTGTGCTAGGGATGAGCCACACCACAATTAGAAACCAGTTTTTCCAGTAGATAACACAATCTTACGGTTCACAGTGTGATGAAATATTCTGCAACATCCCAGGGACTAGACTGTCACTGTGTCTAGGTTTTGTGTGGGTGCTGGGGGTGCTTGCATAACATTTTTTTTTTAAACAGCTGAGCCATCTCTTTAGCTTAGGCAAAGGTTCTTTTTTGCTTCCAATTTTAGATGCCCTGGGGCATGCAAGATTGGTCCTGTTATGTTGGGTGAGGTTCATGGTGGAGCAGAATTGCTTACTTCATAGCATTGGGGAAGGGAAGGAGAAGGTGAAGGAGAGGAGACAGGCCAGGACCTGACAGTCTTCTCTGAGGGCTTGCTCCTGATATCCTAAAGATATCTCAGGAGACTCCTACTGATCCAAAGATGTCACCACCTGTGACTGTGCTCTGCTGAGGTCTAGACCATGTGGGCCTTTTGAGGTGACCCCGTAGGGCCTGGCAGTCAATCGCTTTTGTATACTGACTTTGGTACTCTGCTTCCCCCAACACACCCTTCAGCAGCTTCAAGCTCACACTCAGGTTGAGGCCGAGTGTTTCTAGCTGTACAGATCTGAGCTTGATCCCTGGGACCGAGGCCTCAGGGCAGGGATCTGGGGGTGGAGTGGCCAAGGTCTCACTCACACAGCAACTGTTATCCGGATGAGAGCTATTAGGATAATTTGTCGTCAGATGGCCCTTTAGAAGTCACCTTGATGCACCAGCCGTTCCTGAAACTCAATTAGTGGTTTGCCTTCTGCACGGTGGGTAAATGCTAAGTGCACAGGATGTTTGGGTCTGAGCTGCCCGTGGAAGATCGATACCTCTGAATTAAAACTTCGTAAGGACCTAAGTGCACATTTCTGCAGAGTCCTAAGTGACCTTTGCAAATCACAGTTACGGCCCTCAAAGCCGCTTGCTCTCTGGTCGAAGAAGGCGAGCGTGGCCGTAACTCATCCGCTCAGCCCTGGGGTTTAATGGCCTGAGTTTACTCATTGTGACTCAAGTTAATTGTCTAGATTTAAAAATTCTTATTCTCTGTCTTTCTGTTTCTGTCTTTGTCTCTGTGTCTGATGATACACATGGAGGTCAGAGGTCAGTTCTCTCCTTCATGGATCTCAGGTTGTCGGGCTTGGGGGCAGGAACTTCTCTCTCTCTGTCCTGAACCATCTCACCAGCCCATAGTGTTAATCTTCTCTCTTAGTTTTTCTTTCTATGAAGTCCATCCTTTATGTCCATTTTTTTTTTTTTTTTGAGACTGGCCTCCAGTGCTGGGATTACAGGCATGTGATACCAGACCTGGCTATATGTAACCTTCCTAACGCTGTGACCCTTTAATACAGTTCCTCATGTTGTGGTCACCCCTCCCCCCATCATAAAATTATTTTCGTTGCTACTTCATAGCTGTAATTTTGCTACTGTTGTGAATCTAATATAACTATCTGTGTTTTCCAAAGGGTCTTAGGTGACCCCTGTGAAAGGGTCGTTTGCCCCCCAAAGGGCTTGGAAGCCACAGGCTGAGAACTGGTACTGTAGGGAGATACAAGCAGTGTCTCCCCCTCCCCCCAGTACCAAATAAATACATCCTGGGCAACAGATGAGTTTATTGGGCTGATTTTGACATGTGCCTGGGAGTGGTCCCAGAGCAGCTGGCCTGGAGCGTCTCCACCTGGTGTACCTGATGGCTTTCCCACAGCTGCTTGGATGGAGCCCGGCAGTTGATTCCAGTGAGGGCAGAATTGTGTGTGCCTGGCTGGGAGGAGTGGCTGGACTCTCCGGAGAGGTCTCTTCACCCTTCCCATCCCCTCTTTCTCTGGGGGTGTGTTAGCAGTGCACAGGCCCATGCCTGGGTGACTGGGTGAAGATGGTGGCTCTTCTGCTCTGAGAATTTCTCATCCCTATGACAACATCCTTGTTTTTGGTTATGAAAGTTGGGAGCTGGGGGGACTGAAGGTCACTGACACATGCAGATGGAGTGCTTTGCTGGCTGGAACTCCACACTTGTTCATTTACCCACTCTCCTTACCCACCGTGCTAGTCAGCTTTCTGTTCCGGTAAACCCCGAGACAATCAACCTGTAAGCAAAAAGGTGAATTTTCAGCGTTTGAGAGGTTTCTGGTTTTGGTCCTGTGTTGAGGCGGCATATCGTATACAGTGGAGCAAAAAGAGTTACACTCATCAGGGGACCGATGCCTGGCCCCTTCCTGCTCTCTGTGGACACTAGGCATACAGCAGGGTGCACATGCAAACACAGGGCAAAACACTCACATACACAATCAAAATCCTGAAAGATTGTTCTATCTTACTTTACCTGTATGTGTGTGTGCCTGCATGTATGATGTATGTAGCATAACATGTGCGTGCATGTTCTGTGAGTCCAGAAGAGGGTGTCAGAGTCCCTGGAACTGGAGCTAGGGTTGGCTGTGAGCCGCAGAATGTGGATGCTTGGGATAGAATGCAGGTCCTGTGCAAGAGCAGCGAGTGCTTTTAACTTCGGAGTCCTATAGCTTCCTGAGCCTTACGTTCTCCCTCCTCCTTCTTCCCTCCTCCCTCCAGAAGGGGATGTTTCAGCTCAGAGGAAATAGCTATGCCACAGCAGGACAGGCCCCTTGCCTTCCCAACAGTCTAAAAAGGTGGCATCTGTATAGGACAATATTAAAGATATGGAGATGCCCCTGGACAGCCAGGAAAGGAACACTGGATACATGTTTCTGCTCATGAAAGGAGAAAGGTGGACACACACATGCATACAGACACACAGACACACCCTCACATGCACATACATGCACACACACACACATGAACAGATGCACACACACATAGTTAGTTATCTGCAAAATTTATCAAGTCAGTATAAAGATTATAGTTCTTTTACTAAATAAGGGTTCACTGTTTGTTCTTGTGGAAGAGATATAAATAGGCTATGGCCACGTCCTCCTTCAAAGGTTGATTTTATAAGATGTCATGGCTGAAAATATCCCTTCTGTATCCTGGAGTCCCCTTTGTCCCTTGCCGGTCCATCTGCAGACTCATGGCAGTTGAAGATGTTTCATAGTCAGCCTGGATAATGAATCTGATTTTCGTCGGCTTTGGATTCCAAATGTCAGTGGCCTGAGAAGTCTCTAGGTTTTTCGCTCTTCTTCAGGCTTGTCCATGGTGTTGGAACATCCCCTTCTGTGTCAGCGTCTGCTGAGTGTGTGTGCTCTGTCACTTGCGTGATCGGGCTTGGAGCTCTGCATGAGTCAGTCTAAGCTGTCTGGGTGGCCTGCGTGTCCACCCCAATCTGCCAGCCAGTTCCTGCGCCTCTACAGTGAGCCTGTGCTATTTTCAGTTGGCTTCTATCACGCAGAATTCTCAGGCGTGCTGGCTCTCTGGATTTGTCTGTGGCATATGTGCAGGCTTCCACAACTTGCTATCTCTGTATTCTAGATTTGCAGGAACTCGGGAGGAAGTGAGTGGAAGCGTCAAGCTTTCCCAGGGTTTCAGCCTCTTCACCGTTTGATTTTGGGGCTAATAGTTGTTCTGGGGGTGCCGTCCTGTGAGTTGCAGAATGTGCCTCGGTTTTCCTGACCTTGACCCACAAGATGTTGGCGGCATCTCTCCCAGTTCTGGGAACAAGGATGTCTGTGGAATTTGTGGAGCTCTTGGGCTTGGAGGGATTTCCCACGGTTGCGAACAGCTTGTTTTGGGCCACACAGGATGATTTTGAGGGAACTCGAGCTGTTCCTGTAGGAGAGTGAACAAACCTTTGTCAGGCTGTGAGTCAGTTCCAGGGTGCATCTCTACCCTCCAGAGGAGACACACGCAAAGTGAAGTTCTGTGTGGTAAAGGTCTCGGTGAACAGCTGGGGCCTCAGCTTAGTTGGTAAAGCGCTTGTGTCCCACATGTGAGGACCTGAGTTGTTGCTCCTGAAACCTTGTGTGAAGCCAGGCATGGTGGCATGTGTCTGTAATCCCAGCACTGGGAGATGGGAGGTCCGGATGGGAAGGTGGCTGGAAGACGAGGGCCAGCTGGCCTGGCCAGTGGGGTCCCCCTCTCAGACAGAAGGTGGACTGGGGGCTGACCCCTGAGGCTGTTGTCTGACTTCCTGTCCGTGCTGTGAATGGAACCTCCCCCCCCCCCCCCCCCCCCGCACCCACGGGTCCACCCCATCCCAGGAACATACCTCTCCCCCAAGTCTGCAGTAGAAACACCGATGAGGGAGTGGTTCTTCTGGAATGAATGCATGAGGTGAGGGGCATCTTCTTCCCGGACCTTCACAAGTGGGTAGGAATTCACTCAGGTCGGTAGCATTGGAGTCCGCAGGAGAAGCCGTCCCGGACAAAGGCTGCGTCACTCACGTCAGGGCTTACCTTAGAGCACACACTTCCTGTCTCAGCGCCAACGTCCTAATGCTGTCACAGTGCCCTGCTTCGGATCGTATGGTCATTCTGTTAAAAACCCGACATGGGATTCAAGAGCGGTGGTGTGTCTGAGGTGCTTCCAACCGCCACGGTAGCAGAGGGCGATGTCGGGAGTGGGAAGGGTTGTGGAGGAGGGCTGGACACAGACTGGGAACGGTTTGTAGTGTCTGTAATTTTTTTTATTTATCTCACATGCGTGGGTATTTGGTCTGCATGTAAGGCTGTGCACCCACGTGCATGCCTGGTGCCCACAGGGACCAGACGAGGACGCTGGCAAAAAAAACACCTGTGGGTGAAATGTAGCATGCTTGTAGATAGTTTTTTTCCCTGTGTATGCATGTTTACATGTGTGTGGATGCATGTACACTTTTTCATGTGTATGGAGGCCGGAGGCTGACGTTGGAGTCATCCTCCACCTCCCTTACACTGTACTTACTAGACAGGGTTTCTCGGTCAATCCGGGGGTGGGGATCCCCGGGCTCTGCCTTCTGTGGCTGAGCTTATAGGCCAGGTGCCACACCCACCTGGCATTTCTGTGGGTTGTGGCGGTCCAGACGCTGGTCCTCAAACTTACATGGAGTTCCTTGACCTGAGCATTCCTCCTAGCCTGCATAGAAGGTGTCCTTGGCACACAGTTGCACAACTGTAAGCCTCCATGTATGCTTTGTCTCTAGGTCAGGAAGGCAGCTCTGAATAGCGGTGACAGCACTGTATGGCCGTTAGTGCCATACAGTACCTGGGCTTTTTGTCTTTTTTTTTTTTTTTTTTTTTTGAGACAGGGTCTTATGTAGTCCTGAATGGCCTTGAACTCCTTGTGATGAAGTCCTGGGTTTATATTCACGGACTACATACAAAATCTGTCTTGGATCTTTGAAGGGGGGATTTGCCAGTCTCTGGTCCAGCTGGCCTCTGCCTCTTGCGTCTTCGCTGTGAGGCGCTTGAAGGATGGCCCAAATCATGTGCGTCTTTGTAGACGTACCTGTTTCCAACTAGGCCTATCTGTTTAAGCCTGGCAGCAGGGACGTAGTGTCCCACCCAGGCTTTTCTCAAGAGGGCTGAATCCTTTCTGTGTGCCAGGAAGGCTGGCATGACTCTCTGGAACTCTCTCAGAACCCACAGGGAGGGGCTGCCAGGCCTGCCAGGTGCTTCTTGTCCTGAGTGCTGGTCCTGTCGATCTGTGACAGCAGCCTGGCCGCCATGTCTGGCAGCTCCCCCCACCCCCGTCCCACCGTCAGAGCTACAACATGACATTTCACAAGTTTACTGAGTTGTTTTTTTTTTTTAAGTTACTGACTTACTTGCTTAGCACTTATTTTTGTGGTGCTGGGGATTGAACCCAGGGCCTCCTCCATGCTAGGCAAGTGCTCCCTGTAGCTTTTCAGACTTTTGGGGACCGTTTTGTTAAGTTGTCCGGGTTGGACACTAACTTACTGTCCAGCTGAGGATGGCCTTTCACTTCCAGTCATTCTCCATGACTCCCTGAGTAGCTGGGGTAACAGGCCTGTGCTCCCAGATCCTCCTTAAAATATTATTACCGGCTGGGGATGTAGCCCAGGGGCAGTATTCCAATGGCCATGGATTTAGTCCCCCCCCCCACAAGTTATTTTATCATCTTCATTATTACTTTGGTATAGGGTCTCATGTGGTCCAGGCTGGCCCCAGTGCGGCATGCAGCTGAGTATGAGCCTGAGAGTATGGTCCTCTTCTCCCTTTCAAGTGCTGGGATTCCAAGTGTGTTAGCATAGAGGCAGCCTACATCTGTGTTTCCTAGTAACCTATGATGTCATCATGTGTCCCCGCCAGGCGTGTGGCAGAAGCGGTATAGCTGCGCACGAGCTTGTAAATGGACCCCGCCTCTTACTTCTCTCCCTTGTTTTCTCACTCCTCTCTGGGCCCCTTTCTCTGTCAGGGCTCCCTCTCCCCCCATTTCTGTCCCTCTGTCTCTCTCTGTCTCTGCCCTCATGGCTCACTCAGGCTCTAACACTCTTCTGCTTTCCTTCCCCCAAATAAATTCTTTCACATAATATCTATTGTGGCATCATTTTAAAAATAATAGCAAGGTGTGCACCACGACGCCCAGTTATGTGGTACTGGGGCGGAACCAGGGCTCTGTGTATGCTGGGGAAGCACTCTGCCAACTGAGCTGCACGCCAGAGACCCGGGCAACAGCCAGACGTTGACCAGAGACAGTGTTAATTACCCAGGGTTAGGGGCATAGCTGCCCATGCTCACCCTCACCATCAGGGCGCTGAGCTTCCTGGAGGATTTGCTTGCCTTCAGAGCCTCTTAAACAAAGGAAGATTGGTTGCCCTAGGAAACCTTGCTCTTTAGTCTTTTATGGTCCCGGAACTTGTCCCTTGTTCTTTTCTTTGTGAAGCATTTCCACCCATGAGGCTCCTCTTTCATCTTGCCTTCTTGCTGTTGCTCTTTTAAGGGCCCCCAAATGAGTTTTATTACCCACGACCCCCTCACATCCAGCCCTTTGCAGTGTCTCTGGGAATTCTTGGTAACACTTATTAATGGCTTTGGTTTTGTTTCCTAGCATGTTCTCTGCCGAGTGCTAGAAGTTACGCCCTAGAGCTCAGGGCTATGTGGGACTGAGCTGAAGTCTACCACAGAAGACGGAAGCCAAGTGGTGCTGGGTCCCTGTCGCCTACCCTGGAAACTGACAGGACACAATGCTTGGCTGGTCTTCTTCCTTCTATTTAGGAAAACAAAACCCAAACAAAATGGGGTGGAGAAATGCCAAAGCCATTCAGAGCACTGGCTGTTCTTCTGGAGGGCATAGGTTCAGGTCCCAACACCCACATGGTAGGTAGCTCAGTGATTCCAGCCTGAGGGGAGCCAGCACTTTATTCTTTCTTTCATTAGCACAACACATATGTGGTGCACATACATACATGCAGGCAAAACACTCAGACATACAAAACAAACAAAAAACCCTTAAAAATCCCATCAAACACGGTATGTTTATGTACAATGCATATTAGAACACTATAGAAACACTCACGGAAACACTGAGTGGCTAGGATAGTCTCATCCCCCTCCTATTTCTTTATTATTAACCTACTATCAGTCCGGTGATTAGTTATAATTAGTGAAGAGATGTGGACGGCTCACTGTAGAGTTGACCTGATTCCCTAGTGTGGCGTTCATGTCCTCTTCCTTTCCAGACCTATCCAGGACCCAGGTTGCCATGCTTCCCTCTGCTCTTCTACTGGGCTTCTCTCCCAGACTTCACAGTGATGAGGTACCCCAGTTAGGGTTTTGTTCCATATCCTAGGCCAGACTCACTATCATTCTGTACCAAGTCTTGGTTGTCAACTTGGAGAGAAACCTCAGTTGAGGAATTGGTTCTATCAGACTGGCCTGCGGGCGTGTCTCTGGGGGCATGTTCTTGATTGATTGCCAAAGGATGCAGGAGGGCCCAGCCACTGTGGGCTGTACTATCCCTGGGAAGGTGGGCCTAGGCTGGGTAAGAGATGTAACTGAGCAAGCCAGCAAAAACAGGCGACTAAGAAGCACCCTCCGTGACCTCAGTGTCTGCCTGTTCGCTTTCCCTGGCTCCCTGGATAATGGGTTGCAATCCTGTCAGCCAAGTACCCCCACACACACTTGGTTTTGGTCAGTGTTTTATCACAACAGAGAAGCAAGCTAGGTTGCTGGCTTTGACCTCGTGGCAGTTGTCCTGCCTCAGGACCCAAGAACCAGCATTACAGGTGTGCTTTCTTGTTGTTGGCTTTTGTCCCTTGCCTGAAAGTGCTGTAGTTCAGGTTTTCCCGCGGTAAAGCCACTCTCCTTTGCTCCTGTCCCTTCCAGACTCTTTGGAGGGAAGTCTCTCTGCCCATTCTACACTTGAGTACTGAGCTAAGTTCCTCTCACTTGAGTGGAGTAGTGACATAATTTACTTGTCACTTCGGAATGGGATTTGTTTCTTTTTATTGTCATTTGCTCATGTCATTCTCCTATGGTGTGTGTGTTCTAAGCTTCCCGGTTCGTATCTGAGACGAAGGAGGGTACCAGACCCTGCGTGCAAGCACTGTGATACTGTGACAGCTGGTCTGATGACCAAGATGGCTGCTAAGTGACTAACAGACGGCTAGCACGTACAGGGTAGATATCCTGGACGAAAGGATGACTTACCTCCAGGGTAGCACAGGGTGAGATTTTATCATCCACTCAGAACGATGCATTTTTTAAAACCTGTTTTGACTTATTTCTGGAACTTTTCCATTTAATGATTTTTTGACTGCTGAGGTTACTAAAATTTTGAGAAGTGAAATCAGAAATTATGGGGTCTACCCTGTTTACATTTTACTTTAGGTTGTAGTTCAATGGTACTTCATTTTGAGGCTGAAAATCTTCCTGTTTTGTTGCCTTGCAAATTCTTGCTTTTAGGCCCTTCCTTACCTGGGCACGGCCCTGGGAACATGGTGTGTTTTGGGAGCGTCCTCCCTTCTTGGCACTGCAGGATGCTCCGGGCTCACTTCACACACTCCCTGCCCTCATCTCAGAACTGGAACCGTCTTTCCCAGGAACTCTTTTCTGTTTTGGAGACTGGGATTAGAAACCAGGATCTGGGCATTCTGGGTACTCGTTGCCATGGAGACACCACTTTTTATGAGACAGAGGGAAAGAAATAGGAGCGTGTATTTGTATACACACATCTGTTTCTATGGATAGCCGTTACATATGACGTTTAACTCAAGTTAATTCATTAGTTTCAGCCCTAACTTGTGCTCTACCTCGTTACCCCAGGAACCAGCCGAGGTCTGTGAACACAACTGCAACTTGTATTGCAGTTCTTTTCAGTATCTACTGCGTGTCTCCTTAATTGCTAAGTCCCAGTATGCAGTGGTGTCCTGTGGCCCCATGGGAAAGGACTTTATCATACAGTGAACCCTGCTGTGCCTTTGGCTTTCAGCCTTACAGGCTCTGCTTCTGCCCAAAACCACTTAGGTCAGCACCCTCGCCCAGTTTCCATCTGTGAGGCAGCCTCATACGTTCTTAATACTGTTAAATTCTCTTGGCATAGTCTAGATTTCTCCTTAGGATCCTCCAACCTGTTAAATGGTTTTCTTTTTAAAATCACAGGCACCATGTGACGCTCATTGTGTTGAGCCCTTCTCTAGCTTTTGCCAAGTACATGCCACCATTTATAGTATTCTACTTCAGTATTACACAGCTTCTTCACCTCCACAGTCTTGTGTACTCCCCCCAAGCATTACTGGTGACTCATTTTTTTTTCTTCCCCATCTTCTATATTTCAGTTCCTAATATCACTCCCCTTGCACTCTAAAGATGAAGTCTCACTATATAGCTTTGGACATCTCTGGAACTCATCGTATAGATGAGGCTGGACTCTAACTGGCTATCCTCCTGCCTCACCCTCCTGAGTGCTGGGGTTATAGGTATGTGCCAGCACTCCTGGCTGGATCTCTTCCATGTCCTCTGGATACATCCGGTTGTTGAGAGCCCAGAGTCACTTGGAAGGCACGGGGTGTGGCGCTCCCCTTCGGAGCAAAGAAGAAAGTGGTTGTGATTGTTTGAATGCATTACAGCTGGCACCCATGTGGGCTGCCGTCTGCGACACTGGTGTCATTGTCTTTGAGTAAAAACTGCATTGGTTGCAGGCTTTCTGAGCTGCCTGCCTTGGTAGGTCCCCCAATTTCACCTGTCTTTCCGAACGCCAGGACAGTGGTCTTTCCTCAGGAAACCGTTTCGGGGACAGTGAGGCCCTTCCTCCTCCCCTGTGAACTGTCCCTGGACCCTTGATAAGGGTGATTGTTTCCTCAGCGATACGACTGGACAGAGTAGTCAGCCGATTCTTTCTTGGAAATTGACCTGAAGGGGTGCAGATGGCACCGAGGAGCCCCAGGGCCCCGGGTTTGACCCCAACCCACATAACACATGTGACATGCACATGCGTAATCCCAGCACCCTGGGAGGCAAAGGCAGGAGGATCAGAAGGTCAAGGTTAGCCTCAGCTACATGGTGAGTTTGAGGCTAGCTTGGGCGATGAGGTGACGAGGGAGGGAAAGGGGGAGGAAGGAAGGAGAGGGAGGAGGGACGAGAGAAGGGTGGTGTATCAGCGGCAAACGGGGTGTTGATATACCCGAGGGACAGCAAGACTCAGTCCATGAGAGAGATTTTGTCAGTTCTGGGTACATGTATGGTGTGAACAAAATCTCAGATTTGGAAACAGTATCATCTTCAGAACTTAGAGGATTTGGGACATGGGTGTGACTGGGGTGGGCTCCAGGTTCCGAGTGTCTCATGCTGCAAAGTTTGATTTTTCTGCTGGAGGCCAGAAGCCACAGGCGTG
Organism: Psammomys obesus; assembly: GCF_907164565.1. Classification (NCBI taxonomy): domain Eukaryota; kingdom Metazoa; phylum Chordata; class Mammalia; order Rodentia; family Muridae; genus Psammomys; species Psammomys obesus. The sequence goes on from NW_026586383.1 coordinate 4,505,357, forward strand.
TGAGGACAGGCTGCCCTTTTGTTTCTCTTGTCCAGAGGAGACCATCACTAGTTGCCGTGATTTTGATATCGGATGCTTCCAGTTGGAAGTCTGGACATGTACAAATGTCACTCACAGTTTTCTGAGTGACATGGATGGGCTGGCAGCCTCTGTTGTTTTTACAACAAAATCCCAACTGTTCAACTTTACCAATAAAGACTCAGGAACCAGGTGTTGGGGTGAAAACCTTCTAGCTCAGAGAGACAGAGAAAGCGCCCAGCTGGCCTTCCTACTCAGCTGAAGTCCCAGAAGGAAAAAGCCCTTTCTTCTATCTTAAAAACTCCATGCTGTCCTAAAAACTTTTCAACTCCTTCCTGTGTTTCCTTATGTCAACTGGCTGCTTGCTCTGCCTCTTGACCTACAGAAAGCTCTTGGGTTAAAGTTGTGTGCTAGGGCTGGGCCACACCACAACAAGAAACAGGTTTTTCCCAGTTTTCAGGGTCCATCATGGGATCAAATATCCTGCAACAAGCCTTGGGCTTGCTCACTGGTCACGTGGCATCAGGAACTCTGCATCCTTGCAGCCCTAGTCTTGCCTGATGTAGCCCTGCACTGACTTTGCCTCTCTGACCTTAGGGGCGTCATAGCGCCATGGATGCAGCGGGGCCAGTGGCAGTTGGAGTTCTGTCTGGTCAGTGATGTAATGATGGCTTCCTTCCTGTCTCCTTTATGTTTTTGAAATTTCTCTTTATTTTTATTTGGCGTGTGTGGGTGTTTTGCCTGCCTGTGTGCCTCCTGTGGAGCCAGAAGAGGGCACTGGATCCCATAGAACTGGGGGTAAGGACAGTTATTAGCCACCACTTGGGCTGATAGTTACATTGGTGCTGAGAACCAAACCAAGATCCTGTGGAAGAGCAGCCAGAGCTTTTTACCTCTGAGCCATCTCCCGAGCCCCTCAGTCACCCTTTTACTTGTGCAGGTGATTTTCCACTCTCAACACTGCAGATGAGAAGAACTTCTCCTCATATCTTCTCCAGGGTCCCAGGCAGCTCTGTAGCTGAGGATGACCTTGAATTTCTGATCCTGATTTATATGGTGCTAGGAAATTCAGGGCTTGTGTATATTAGGTGAATACTCTGCCAACTAAGCCACACCCTAACTTTTGTGTATTTCTGTATGTGTGTGTGCACATACACATTTGTGTAGGTGTGTGGCACTCAGAGGTCAGCTTGGGTGTCGTTCCTCAGGACACTGTCCACCTCATTTTTTTTTGGAGACAGAATCTTTCATGGACCTTGAATTCCCTTTTCTTTTTTAAAATTAGGCTCTCTCTCTCTCTCTCTCTCTCTCTCTCTCTCTCTCTCTCGTGTGTGTGTGTGTGTGTGTGTGTGTGTGTGTGTGTGTGTGTGTAGACGTGCTCTTGAGAGTGTCCTAACAATATGTGGCTGTCAGAGGACAGTTTTCGGGAGCCAGTTCTTGCCTCCCAGCATGAGTCCTGAGATCAAACACATGACCAGGCTTGGCCGCAAGCATCTTTTCCCCGCCGAGGCATCCCGAAGGCCCTGGGACCTTGTCCACATAGGGTGGTTGTCAAGCCGCAGGGCTCTCTGCTTGCCTCAGCCTCCCGAGGGCTGGGGTTCCAAGCCTGTACTGCCACATCTGACGTCTTATGGCTGTGGGGATCATCCCAGGCTCTCACACTGCACGGCAGCCATTCTGCTGGCTGTTTCCCCGCCCCTTGTGCATGTCTTTGTAAGGGCTTATTTCATCTCCCCGGAGATTTTTCTTTTGAGTCAAGGGTCTCACCACATAGCCCAGGCTGGCCTTGAACTTGATCCTCCCAGCTTAGCCTGAGTGCTGGGATTGCAGGAACACTCCACTCCACCTGTTACTATTTTTCAAAAGCCAAAAGGAGATTTAAAGTAATAGCATAAAGTTCAGGGGGATTGTGAGCGTGTTTTAAATAATTAAATATAACTTTTATGCTTAGAAAAGGACACAATTAATAGTCCCCTTTCAATTATTACTCACTTTATTTAGGTCTTACGTTTGACAGTTTAGTTATTTCTGAAACCCTGAGTTCAATTTGTAGGAATAATTTCATTTACATACTAATAATTTTCATCTCAAAAGTGGTTTCCCCACTCATTGAGTGACATTATTTAGCTTCTAAATTTAGCAAATTAAAGTTCTGAGGAAGGCGGTTAGCACTATTTATAAACTTAAGACTCCTTTAACATCTTAACTTCTAGTTTCACATTAAAAGGGTCTGTTTTGCTGAAACACCTTAAGGCTCTGAAGTCATGCTTAGTGTCCCCAAAGCTCTTGACACAGCTCTCAGTACCTCAGCATTTCAAACATCTCAAAAGGTCAGAAGCCGGCTGGAGAGATGGTCCGGAGGGCAGGAGGGCTTCACTGCACAAGTGTGGGGACCTGAGTTTGAATTCCAGTACCTCTGTAAAGAGTTGTGTGTGCCCGTGGTGAGCAGAGGCAGGAGGATGGGTCTGGCTAGATGCCAGTCTAGCTTCAGGCTTGCTGGAGACCCTGTCTCAAGGGAATACAGCAGTGTGATAGAGAGGGCACCACCTATCAGCTGGCCGCTGCAAGTGTATACACAGGCTTATGTCCTTACACACAGGCCACAGAGGGAGACACAGTCTTATGTACACACACACACACACACACATACACACACCACAGAGAGAGAGGGAAAGGGAGAGGGGCAAAGGAAGACACAGGGAAGAGAAGGGAGAGAGAGGGGGAAAGACAGAGAGAAAGAGTATGACTTAGGGCTTTCCCACCTCGACTCAGGGCTAGCATAAACATTCAGGGTACAGGCTTCCGATGGCCCCACAGATGCAGTGCCTCCCAGTCCGAGTAGGATTAGTGTCACCTGGGGAAAGAGACCCTCAGTTGAGAAAATGCCTCCATCAGATTGGCCTGTGTGCAGGTCTGTAGGGCATTTTCTTGATTACTGATTGGTGTGGGAGGTGCCAGCCCTGGGCGGGTAAGAAAGCCCGCTAAACACGACACGCTGCACGGAGCAAGCCAGCAAGCAGCACTCCGGTCTCTGCTTCAGTTCCTGCTTCCTGCCCGGGCTGCTGCTTTGGACGATGATCTGTAAGCCAAACAAGCCCTTTCTTCCCAAGTTGGCTTTTGGTCATTGTCTATTATAGCAACTGAGACGCAAACGAGGACAATGAGGCTGCTCTGTCGAAAGCTCTTGTCTGGTGGCGGTGGTGGTGGTCGTGGTTGTGTGTCTGGTGGATACCCCTGGTGTGTTTGACCCTGCAGCAATGACTTTGTCCCTGCTGTTCTCAGGGTCCTGTGACTCCTTTCCAGAGTCAAGTTATGAAACACTCAGGAGAAGTAATGGAGTAGAAAGCCCCGAATGACTTAGAGGAGATGCTTTCGGAAAGGCTGAGCATGCTTCTGTTGTTTGTTTTTAACGTGGTGTTAAACAGAATTGTTCTTTTTGAAGACAGTGTCTCATATAACCAAGGCTGGCAGGAAGCTGAGGCTTGTGTCTGAGGCAGATCTGGAACTTCTGATCCTCCTGCCTCCACCTCCCCAGGGCTCCACCTCCCCAGGGCTTGGGTTGCAAGCACACACCATCACACTTGGATTTATGGGGTCCTGGGGATGGAAGCCAGGGCCTTGTGCATGCTGGGCAAGTGGTCTACCAAGCGAGCTATGTTTTCAGCTGAGAATAGATCCTTTGGAAGTTGAAATATTAAAGCAAAATGCAGTTTTTTTTCTCCCTGGTGATGGAGTTGGAGCCTCGAGGCAACACTTTACTATTGAGTTTTAGCCCTAGCTCCCCAAATATTGTTGTGTTATGAATTATTTTGTTTGTGTGTATAAAAGCAACAAGTGTGGGATACTCAAAGGACGACCAGGAAGAGTTGGTTCTCTTGTTCCTCTGTGTGGGCTCTGGGGATCAAACAAGTCACCAGGCTTGGCAGCAAGTGCCTTTACTCACCGAGCCATCTCGGTGGCCCTGGATTATGAATTTTTTAGGGAGGAGAGGTTTTTTTTTTTTAATTTTGAAAGATATTAATTGGACAGAGTAATCAGCAAGGAGAGGAAGAGATAAGTGGCTGTTTTTAGGAGGGAGTCACAAGGCAGAAAACACAATTGGCCTTTTTGGAAGAAGCATGAAGCCTGCCGATTTCAGTTTTGTTAATTGGAAAGAGCAAGGGAGATTAACAGGTGCCTGAGAAGTAATTAAGCATGGATTTATGGGGCTCTTACGTTGGGCTAAAGGTGATTGTCAAAGTGTCGCTGCCAATTGGTTGAGAGTATTGAGGGGAGGGGAATTTGCATTCTTATTGCACTGATTAGCACAGTCTCCAATGAGCAGTGGGTGGCAGAATTTGGTCATTTTCAGAGTGGACAAAGACTGTCAATTTGAGGAGGTTTGAAGTCTGGTTTGAGGAAGAAGATGATTCATTTCTACTCTGTGCCTGAGGTCGAGGGCATCCTGTGTCTTGGAGGAGGTCTGTTATTACACTTGACACCTCTGGCTTTAGAGCTGATGGCCTGACCCCACAGCTGCCAAAACATAGATTCAGGAAGACCAACCGGAGGGGGACATTTTCATGGTAGCCGTATTTTACACACACCTGCGTGCTCACGAGCTTGCACACCCAGCAATGTTGGGGATGGAGCCCACGCCTTGTGCATGCTGGGTAAGCACTCTGTCGCCTCTTTTGCTGTTTTAAAGTAAGGACATGCGTGCACATACAGACACCACATACAAATGCTGCTTTTCCCCTTTGAGACAGGATCTCACGTGGCCCAGACTGACTCAAACTCACTCAGTGCAGTGGGTGGGGAGATGGCTCAGCAGTTAGGGGTGATTGCTGTGCTCACAGAGGTTCCTACATCCCTGCTGGCGGCTCACCACTGCTGGTAGCTCCAGCTTTAGGGGATCTGGTGCCCTCCTCTGGTGGGCTACACAGCCTCACATGGGCTGTGTGATTGATGAGTCTGAGAAACATTGCCTGCTCCTGCGTTGTTTGTAGCTGTACAGTGAACACAGTACAGGGCAGGCTGAACAAGTCTGAGCTTTCTCTCCTTCCAGCATGTGTGGGTTCCAGCATGGAACTCGGTTTATCAGTCTAACCCCCTGAGCCACCTCGGTGGCCCCACTGTATACTCCTGGCCACTTGCAAAAGTACCTTGAGAACGTCTGTTCTAGGGTAGGAGACACCTGAGCTTGGCTTAAGAGTCCCTAACCATGAGAGGAAAGGCAGTTGTGGCTGCGCACGCCTGTGGTTTCAGCCCTCGGGAAGTGGAGGTAGACAGACCAGGAGTTCAGGGCTAACCTGGCCACAGACAGAGCTGGAGGCCAGCTGGATAGAAGAGAAAACAAAATAACAACAAAAGAAAAATGAGAACAAACAAAGAAATAGTGGTCACAGGCCCTCTCAGTACTTTGTTGCCCAGGAGTGACAGCTAAGTTTGGGTGCGTTAATCATGTGACAAAGACAAATTGTGCTTTACTTTGGCTGTTGATAAAATGTGAGTTGTTGGGAGCCAGTAGAGATTTCAGTGTTTCATCTTTGTGCATTGTATTGAATCCACCTGATTCATTTCCACAGATCTTTGACTCTCCTCTGTGGCCATAGTTCCTGGCTAGCGTATGTGCAGACGGGCTGGATTGCTTTTTTTTTTATTTCTTCCTTTTATTTATTTGGGAGCGTAAAACCTGAGCTCAGGTGGCCATTCTGCTGGCTGCGTCAGTTCAGAGGCCTGTGTGGACCAGCACCGTTGATAAGGTCCCCTTCCTGATACAGGGCAGGCCTGCATGGCATTTCAGGGGCTCCAATTTGATCGTATCACCTGTCAGTCGTGCTGTTATGTGTATGTAACACAGAGATGCAGCATCTAAGTTTATTGATGGATTGGCTATGTGAGTGTGTGTGTGTGTGTGTGTGTGTGTGTGTGTGTGTATGTGAGTGCAGATATGTGTACACCACAGATTGCACGTGGCGGTCAGGGACAACATTTGGGAGTCACTTCTTGCCTTCCACCTTGTTGCTGAGGCCGAGTCTTTCCTGCTGCACTGTGTCCTCAGGGCTAGCTGGCCCACGAGCCTCTTGGTGGGGGGATAGGGGAGGAGAGATGTGGGATGCTTACGGGCTTCAGTGAAGAAAGTGTGCCAGAAGGACTTGAATTTTGATTTTGGGAGAGCGGGTTTGGGCCGTCTGATTTCTTAACTTTTCATCGCGCCCTAAGACTTTAGAAAATGATTGCAAGATTCTGCAGTTTGTAATTTCTCATTGCCAGTTAGGCACACCCCTCCCCTCATCCACAGCTTTTAATATTTTGCCTTAAAATTTTGGAACTCCGTTTTCTCCTTTCACCGTGTCATCCCCTGGGGACCACCTCAGGTCAGCCTTGACAGCATGTGACTTTATCCACTTTTATTTTTTATTCTGTCTTCTACAACTGTAAATGTGCCATCTATCTATTCCCCTCCCCCAACCTCTATCACCTCCTTTCTTCTTTTTGGACACAGGGTCTCACATAGTCCAGGCTGCTTGGGGACTCCCCACGTAGTTGAGGATGACCTTGAACTTCTAATCCTCTTGTCTCACATTCCCACCACCACCATATGCCCGGCCAGGGATTGAACCCAGGGTCTTGAGCCACGTCCCCAGCCTGGACCTTGCTGTTTTTAAACAGTGCTGGTTTGCATGGGGGTGGAGGGGAAGGAGAGACACTCGGTGGGGTCTGACTCTTCAGCACCTGCCTGTGCTCCTGAGGTTGCTGTTCACTGACAAGGCGGAGCCAGATATATCAGGTGAGAGCAACTAGCGTTCAGGCCACCCACGTGAGGACACTGTTCCGAGGAAGGGGAAGAGCTCTGTGGTGGGAGCTCTGGGAATGGCATACTGCCGGCTGGTCCTCTCCATTCCCCAGAAGCCCTGGAGACAAACCGGAAGGCCTACAGCCTGCCTCGCTGTTGGCACCGTGAGGGAGGCTCAGGCGCCTCCCCGTGTGTGGTAACTAGCTTTTACACTGTCTGGCCTTTGCCTTCCAGGGGAATTTTATTGGAGCACAGTCACACCTAGCTGTTTACTTCCCGAGGTGTCTGCTTCTGGTTTTATGGCGTCAGCAGATACGGTCGCTACAGCTGCTCTATGGCCCACAAGTCTAAAAATACTTCCCGGCCTTGCTCGGAAGCAGTTGGCAAACCCCTTTGCCAGCTCCCGCACTGTGGGCCCTGAGCACCCCAGACTCCATGTTTAAGGCTGACTCTCAGAGAGCGGCTGAAGCCCAGCAGCCATATTGGAGGAGTGTGGCTGTCATACTCTCTCCTGCAAGACTTAAGCCTCAGTGATGAAAAGAATTAAGGCAGCAGCCATCACCTGCCCTTGAACCTGTGCTCTCTGCTCAGGAGGAGCTCTCATTCTGGAGCCTGTAGCTCCCACAGGAGCCGAACAAATCTGCGGCCTCTGACTCAGGCTGATGTTTCTTAGTGGTTAATAAGGGTCCGCTGTGTGGCTTTCGGGCAGGCAGGGGGAGTCTTAGGGATTTGCCTAAAGGGAGGGATGGTTGTTCCTTCCTCCTGAGTTTTATTTTATTTTATTTTTTTAACAGAGGAAGAGGAATAGGCAATCAATACTTGTCGGTTACACAGCCAGCTGTGTCCACCGAGCCCTCTGCCAGCCCCTGCCTGTTAGTTACCACTGCCATTGTCATTTTAAATTTAAAGGTGTTAGGTGGCTAGTTTTCAAGCTGCCCCTCAGAGGGAGGGCGGTTCACACATAACGACTGTGATGTCTCAGAGTGGCATGTGCTGCAGCTGGGCTTCGGGAGAGTGGGCCTGGGCAGAGAAGGCACCCGAGGGTTTGTGTAAGCCCGCGCGTGCTGACTTGATGAGAGAGTGGGATGAAACGGTCAGGACGCCAGAGTGCCTCGGCAGCGTCGGTGACTCACTGTAGAACTGCTAATTTAATTTTTTTGTTTTGTGTTTTCCCCCGATAATGAAATAATTTGCTGAGAGGAGGCAATTTAGTGAGAAGCTCCCCACCCCCATCCCCAACCTTGAGCTTAGGACTAACGACGCTTTCAGTAGCGGACAGTGGTGGAGTTAATGGCGTCTTTCATGTTCCTTTCTGCTAGGTCTCTTTTTCAGGACCAGGCTCTAGGTGCTTCAGAAACAGGCTGAAGGAGCCGAAGCCGTGGAGTGGTCTTCGGCTGAAGGCTGCTAATTTTGGTGGAGAAAGGATAGGCTCCAGAGAGGAAATGACCGTTGCCTTAGTAGCCTCACAGGATGGAGATTATTCTAGAAACATCGCCCAAGAGACCCCCAGAAAGCCCAGCTGGCAGGTGGGGATCGGAAGTTACCTCCTTGGTCATTGCTCTGTGGGTAGGTTTGTGTTAGGGGAAGGAAGAGGAAATAACAGTCAGTTATGAGTCCTGATGAATTCCAGCTGACTCTTTAAAATTTCTTAACATGTTCTAAAAAGTTTTATTTACTTTTACTTTGTGCGCATGACGGTCTGCCTGTAGGCAGGTCCGTGCAGCCTGTGCACACGGTGCCAGCGGAGGCCAGAAGAGGGCGGCGGATTCCCCGGACGTGCAGTTACAGATGGGTGCTGGGAACTAAGTCTTGTCTCTCTGAGAGAGCAGCCCGTGCTCCTCTGAGCAGGCTCTCCAGCCGCACTGGCTATAAATGTGTGTGTATTCTGTGTGTGCGTAGGCCAGAGCGTGACCTCAGCGGTCCTCCTCATCTTCTGTTGGTTTTTGAGTCGGGGTTCCTCTCCTTGACCTGGGTCTTGTCATTTTGCTCCCCTGGCAGGCCTGAAAGCCCCAGGGCCCTTCCTGTCTCCATTCCCCTGCCCCCAGTGTTGGGATTACTTGCGTGACTGGCTTTTCTTATGTGGGTTTTGGAGACGAAACTTAGGTCTCTTTGTGTGGTACGCATTTTACTGACTGGGCTATCAAACATATTTTAGGGCACTTCTTTTTGGCTCAGTGAACTGTCCTTTCTGTGACCTCAGGTTGACACTCTTAGATGGCCCTGCCCAGGGTCCTCTGCTGTAGAAGCAGGCTCCTGGTGGCTACCAGTCACCCAGATAAGTGAGAGCTCAGTAAACTGCTCCTGTCCGTGCCCAGGGGGCTGCTGCTCTTCTCCCTTCATCTCACTGTGAGAGAGTGCTTTCACGTCTATAGGAATCAATAACCCCCAGGTGCTTAAACCACCCTGACCCACGGAGGCAGAGGGTTATGTGGAGGAACTCATCTTGCAATGTCTGAAGGCAAGCAAACAGGCAGGAGTTACAGAGAACCTAAGTCGAGGCTGTTTACTCCTGTTCAGTCTGTTTTAAGCCTGGTCCTCCCTCCTGGGAGGGAGCAGACGTCAGTGGGCTGTTCATGCAGCAGAAACAGCCCCAGGTCGTCCCTGGCTGAGCACCCGGCCCCTCATTCGTCTGGTGGCGCCACAGATCGCTGAGCTCAGGTGAGGAAGTGACTCTTTCAGCTGAGATCGTTGAGAACAGAGACAGCTGCCCCTCCCCCATCTGCATATTTTCCTTGTTTTACGTCCATCGTGTTTATTCACTTGAGACAGGGTCTCCTGTGGCCCAGGCTGGCCTTGAACTCATCCTGTGGTCAAGGGTAGCCTTCAAGGTCAGATGCTCCTGCCTCCACATCCTAAGTCAGGCGTCAGAGGCAGGCCCTGCCAGGCCTGGTTTATGAGGTGCGCTGAGGATCAAACCCAGAGCCTGGTGCCCACTAAGCAAGTGTGAGCCAGATGAGTGACATCCCAGTTGTTTTCCCTCTTGATCTCTCCCAGGCCGTGCAGTAGGTTCTGGGTGGCAGCCCCTGCTCCACTCTGCACGGGGACTGTTACTATAGAATGATACCTTGTTTCATGTCTTTGCTGCAGTCCTCTCTGGATTTCTGGTACCTGCTGTCAGGGCCTAGTGCTTCCGTGTTGCCAGACTCTGTGTTCTGCCTGGTATGGACACCGTGCACCTGCCTTCCCACACTGCTTTGGGCACTCCAGTTTTTCTTCTGTCCCTGTCATCCTGCTGTGCCCACTATCTCCTCCAAATTGATAGTTAGGGCCCAGAACATGGTTGTTTCATTTGGCTTACACTTCTGGCCCGCGTCCTTGTATTTGTTGCTCGGACTAACAGGTCTCCGTGACAGGCCACGCTGGGTCTTCTACCCAGCGACATGTCACTCTCTGCTCCAGCTTTTCTAAGGAGCTGATCATGTGTTCATCCCCTGCACTCCCTCCTTGTCTCTGTGGATTTTCCCTTTGAGAGGTGATACAGATCGTCCTAAAGAGTCCTCACTGATGTCCTGAAGGCGGCTCTCCTTACGGACTGCCACCTTACAGACTGCTCCCGGACACACTGATAAGCTTGATGTCACCGTGCCTGGCTTGAGAAACGGGGTCGCACCCTGTCTGCGGAAAGTCATCTCGGTGGCCGGGTACGACCGCTGGTTAGGATTTCCTCAGTTGATATTATTTGGTGGTCGCTGTATTGTGCTTGCTGTGTGTGGAGGATTGTGAGTGTTTTGCAAACACAGCCTTAGCTTGTGCTGGCAGAACCACCACCGGGAAGACAGTGCTCATCCAGGGCCTTCGTTGCTTGTGTCTTTGTCTTGTGTGTGTGCCTGCTGTTAGGTTAGAGAGCACTGTGTCTCAGAAATCAGCCGGCAGCTTCTGGGCAGAGTGGATTGGCAAGGCTGCTGTGGCCCTTCTGTGTCCCTCGGCCCGGCAGCTGTGGGCCCAGAGCCCCGCCCCCAATACCTAGCCGCAGAGCTTTGAGTTGTCTTTGCTTCTCTCTAGTGCCTTCCTGACTTGTGACTCTGGCTCGTAGGCTGGGTCGCCTGGTACCGAGTCCTCCTTCCTACCCAGAAACCTGTAAGAACAAGGATGCCCTTGTCCTTGGGAGCTGAAGGGGCCTGCAGGGTCTGCACCCTCCTCAGGGCCCCAGCCATGCCATCCACAGCCACTCTCTCTCCTAGTGAAGTTCTGCCTCTGTCCGAATTCCTGCCCTCCCTCCTCAGGGTCTCACCATGGCTGCCTGTGGCTGTAACTTTCCCAGTTAATTCAGCCTTTCTGAAGGGTCATCCATCTCCACTTCCTTTGTGCCAAACCACTTCTAGCACCTTTTAATATTTATAACCTCCAAAGTGAGAATTCTGTCCATTAGCACACCGATGCTGCCCCACCCCCGCCCCGGTGAGCAGGGGAGGCTGCACCTTCCTCCTGAGTGCAGGGGTGGAACCCAGCTTGTTTCTCTAGGCACAGACTGCACAAGTTCAGGCGTAGTGGGAGAGACATCCACACCGTGGCCTTTGAGTTAAGCTGCTGGGAGTTCTGGCCCAGGCTGGCCCAGGAACACCTGGGATTAGGTGTTCCTCAGAGAGTATATTGTGTGCCCACAGTCGCCCTGGGAAGACCCAAGCAACCCTGGTGTGATTCCATGTGACTCCCCTCGGACAGCTCGGGGCACGGTAGGGACACGGATGTCAGCCCAGCACGTGGTGCTGCCTTCTCATTTGCTCTTTCGGATTCACCTAATTAATGGCAGGGGGAGCCAGCCAGCCGGCCAGGGGCTTTCATTTGGAAACCCTGTTTTTCTAGAGCCTTCCGAGGTAGTCCGGCCTGATTGCCCATAGATCACGCTGACTTCTTGGTGCATTAGTGCCTGGGACTAATTGCCTGCTTGGCCCAGCCTGCCCTGCCCGGCCCTGAGTTTGCTGACTGGGTGGCTGTTAAGTTCCCGCTGAGTGTTTTGGTTTCCTGCCAGTCTGGGAGGTGTGGGTCATGCTGGGCAAAGGAAATTGAGCAATAAAACTCAGGCTGGGTATGAGGTACCCTGAAGAGGCAGTGCCCTGATGGGAAAGGCTGAGAGAGGAGGAGCTGTGCATACCGGTTAAGCAGAAGCAGCCTAACGGTTGACTTTGGCTTACAGTTTGGGGGTGCAGTCCATCATGATGGCAAAGACGGTCCACAGGAGCTTGGGACAGCTTTGACCGGCACGACACTTCCCGTCCTTGTTGGACTTCCCTGCAAAGACCTTTGTAGGCTCGCTTGGAAGTGTGCCTCCCAGGTGACTCCAGGTCCAGCGAAGTTGACATTCAGGATGAATCCTCCCTGTATTTCCTGGCGACCCCCTGCAGCCCTGAGGCACACGTCCCTCAGTTAGTTTGTGTTTCCCCCTCTGGTCCCCTCCCTTCCTTCTCCTATGCAGATTCTGGCATGGAGAATATTCCCGGGCACCCTCGGGTCACAGGACCCAGCAGGACCATCTGCCCTGAATTCCCGTCTGCATATTTGAAATTTCCGGACCAGCGTTTCCTCCCTCCCACCTCCCTGCGTTTAAAATAATTCTTCGTTGGTTTGGGTGGGTGTGGAGAGATGATGGCCTGATTGATTAAGGGGTCATACTGTCGTTGAGGACCCCAGTTCAGGACGAGGGCATCTGACGCCTCTCCTCCAGGCCCCTGCAGTCATAGGTATGTACCCACACGCTGCCCCCCAACTCCCCTTCCAGAAACTGTTGGGGAGGGGTTCTGAAGAGATGGCTCAGTCGTTAAGAGCACTGGCTGGTCTTGCAGAGGAACCCAGTTGAGTTGCCAGCACCCACATAATTATCTGTAAAGCCAGCACCAGGGGACCTGACGCCCTCTTCTGGCCTCTGTAGGCACTGCATGCGCACGGTGCACAGGCATACAAGCAGGCGAAGCACCCGGACACATTAATTAAAATCAAAATAAAAAAATATTTTTTGAAGTTGAGGTGCTGTGTTCTGAGGTGGAAGTTCCCACAGGCCTTTGTCTCCGAGAAAAGCAGTGTAGTGTGTGTGTGTGTGTGGGGGGGCAGAGCGCACTCTGGGCACACGGCTACATGGCTACCTCTGCTGTGCTCCTGTGTGTTTTTGTTGGATTGATTTGGCATCCCCCATGCTAGGCGAGTGCTCTTCCACTGAGCTGCGTCTCCAGCCCACAGATCACCCCTGCTGCTTAGCTCTGAAACTCTGGGAAGTTAGTCGGCCTCCCTGCCTCGGTCTCCTCCCGTGTCCAACTGAGAAGCAGTGTCAACAGCGTAAGGCTGGCAAGGATTACCAGTCGTTCTGCTGTTTTCTGTAGTCTGTCATGGGCTCAAAGCCCCAGGTCCAGACACACCAAGTAAATACACAAGGAAGACCCTACCTAACGTGCCTGTGATGCAAGCACGGGGACCTAAGAACCATCCACGGGAAACCAGGCATGGCCAGCGGCTTGTTTACCAACCAACCAGTCCAGCCAATCAGTGAGGCCCAGTTCAGTGAGCGACCTTGTCTTCAAACCTATGGTGGGATGGACTGAGGAAGACACCCATGCTGACTTCCGGCCTCTTTGGGGGGTCATTGTTGTTTTTCTGAGACACGTGAAACCGATGTAATTATGGCCTTCTACAAAGGTTTCTCAGCGTAGCGGTAGTCTCCTGAGTCTCTAAGTGGATTCTGGGGTTTGGAAGCTTTCTGATCGGTGAGTGCGTGGTCGGTGCTGCTGTCATCTGGCAATTAGCTCGAGTTCCTTAAAACCAATGTAGTCTTATCATCGTGGCTTTTATGTGTAGGAAGCAGTGGGTGTGGTAGGCATGGTTTCTGGTCCTGGGCACGTGGATTCAGCAGTCATGGTGTGTTGTCCCCAGCGACCAATTGTGGAGTCATTCACAGTCCCCAAAAACAACCATTGGTTTCTCCTCGCCCCGGGTTCTGCGGCACGGTTCCCATAGATAATTGTTGTTTCTGTACGGTTGGGTGCTCTGGTTCATTGACTACCATCTCGTCATCTTTTATTGTTTCTGTCAGGTTCTTGAGGGCAAGGCGCAGGGTCCAGGGGTTCAATATTGGGCATGATGTGGGTACCCAGTTGTTGGGGGAAGCAGAGAGCATCGTGACTCCATGTTTACAGACATCCACAGGCTGGAGAGTTGGCTTGGCCAAGGGCACTGGCTGCTCTTGCGGAGAGCCTACATGATAGCTTACAGCAGCCACTATAATGCCAGTGACACTCTCTTCTGACCTCTGTGGACACCAGACATAAGCATGGCTCGAACATGTCTGCAAGCAAAACGCGCATACACAAGATAGAGAATAAATAAATCCAAATCCAAAACAAACAAAAACGAAAAGCAAAGCCATTACACTGGCCTGCAGGAAGAGTCCAGTGGCTTTGGCCCAGCATTGTGTTAGTTTTCTGTGGCTCTGAGTAGATGCCAGAGACCAATAACTTAAGAAGTTTTTTTTTTTTTTTTTTCTGTTTGTTTTTTTGGCTCACACTTCCACGGGTTAATTCTATGGCTGCGTGCCTCCCTCCTCCCCTCCCCCCGTGCTTGGGAGAGGGCCATGGCAGCAGCTCTGTGTAGTCTTTGTGAGAGAAGAGAAAATGGATATTCAGTGGGTAGCAGCCCTGCCTCTGCCACACCTGGAATCTGCCGCGCCTGGCTTCAGAGTTCAGGTTTCCTCCTGGTGGTCTTCGAATGTGCCAGCATTCCTGCTACTTAAAGGAAAAGTGGGGTCACATCCTTCTCAAGGCTCTCTCTTCGTTTCCTCGGCTCCCTGCGTCTTTTCTAACTTCCCCCTCTCTATTTAATATATTAGAATTCATTGAGTCTTGGATCCAGGCCTACTCCTTCCCCTCTGCATTTTCTCCCTCCCTTCTGCCCTCTCTCTTCTGTTTTCCTCTATGATTCCCTATTATTGAGACAGCATCTTTTCCGGAATCCTCATTTCCACTTCTCAAGTGCTGGGGTCTCAAACATGTGCCATAGTCAAGCATTGTTTGGTTTTGGTTTTTGAAACAGGTTTCTCTGTGTAGCCCTGGCTGTCCTGGACTCACTCTGTAGACCAGGCCGGCCTCAAACTCACAGAGATCCGCCTGCTTCTGTCTCCCTGAGTGCTGGGACTATACGTGTGCACCACCACACCTGGATTTAAACACTATTTTTATGTTTGTTTTAAAGTTGGTTTAGGGGAGCAAACCCAGGCCCTCATGCTCGTGTTTCGCTGACCAGGCTCTCTCTAGCTGTGAGTTTGTTTATTTCATTTATGTCCTTGTAGTAGGCATTTGTGCCACAGCTCATATGTATAGTAGGACAAAGGGCAGCGTGTGGGATTGGTTCTCTCCTTCCATCATGCAGGTCCTGGGGAATTAATTAAGCTCAGGTCATCTGCATTGGTGGCGGCCACCTCTGCCCACTCAAGCGTCTCATTGGCCCGCCAGCCTCACATTTTCTTTCCTTTTCTCACACAGAACTGTGGCCTCAAGGGCAACTCAGGTTCCAACGATCTCAAAAGTCATAGCTCCATCTCAGACCTGCCCGCCCTCTACATCCACACCCACGCCTCTCACTGGACAATTAGCTCCTGTCAGTCATGGCATCAGTAACTCCACCATCTTCACCCTGGCTGGACTGTTGTCAGGCACACTACAGACATTTTCTTTTCTTTCTTTCTTTTTTTTTTTCATTGAGCTATTTCTTTTTATTTTTTCATTTCTCTTTTTTATTAATATATTTTTTAATTTATTACAATTTATTCACTTTGTTTCCCAGCTGTAGCTCCACTGTCGTCCCCTCTCAACCTCATCCTCCTTCCCCCTTCTCCACCCATTCCCCTTTCCCAGTCCACTGATAAGGGAGGACCTCCTCCCCTTCCATCTGACCCTAGCCTATCAGGTCTCATCGGGACTGTCTTTCATAGTCTTCCTCTGTGGCCTGGTCAGGCTCCTCCCCTCCCAGGGGGAGGTGATCAAAGAGCCAGCCACTGAGTTCATGTCAGAGATAGCCCCTGCTCCCCTTATTAGGGAGCCCATTTGGAGACTGAGCTGCCACAGGCTACATATGCTCAAGGGGTCCAGGTTATCCCCAAGAAAGGTCCTTGGTTGGAGTATCAGTCTCAGAAAAGACCTTTAGGCCCAGATTTTTTGGTTCTGTTTTTCTCCTTGTGGAGCTCCAGACCCTTCCAGGTCTTTGTACCTCCCCGTTCTTTCATTAGATTCCCTGCTCAAAATTTGGCTATGAGTCTCAGCATCTGCTTTAATACCCTGCTGGGTAGCGTCTCTCAGAGGCCCTCTGTGGTAGGCTGCTATCTTGTTTCTTTTTTTCACCTTCCAATGTCTGTCCCTTTTGCCTTTCTGAATGAAGATTGAGCATCTTTCCCAGGGTCCTCCTTCTTGCTTAGCTTCTTTAGGTGTACAGACTTTAGTATGATTATCCTATCTTATATGTCTAATATCCACTTATAAGTGAGGATATACCATGTGTGTCTTTCTGCTTCTGGGATAGCAGACATTTTCATTGTTTAAACACTTTTATTAAGGTGTAGTTGACAGGCTGTAAAATCTACTCGTTCTAAGTATACATTTCAGGTAGTTTTAGTTTGTTTACATTGTAGTTTAACAACTACTGATGTTAACTTTGAGAACATCACACGCACACACACACACACACACACACACACCACACCACACACCACACACACACACACCACACACACACACCACACACACACACACCACACATCCCTCTTCTGAGAACTTTGTAGTTCATACTATTCCCGTTGAAAAAAAAAAAAAAAAACAGATGGCCATGGTCTGTTTTCAGTGTAAGACACATCAAGAGTTGGTCAAAGTCCCATGTGAGCAGCGAGCACCAGGTCCCTCTCCTCTCCCCGCCTATGTCCCCTCCCCCAGGTGACAGTTGTCCTTATCTCAGAACTCTGGAAATTGGAGAGTTACCGATGCCTGCTATGGGACTGAACCCATAGGTTCAGCCCCCGAGAGGGGGCTGCTTTCAAGCCCCAAATGATTCAGTAGGTAGACTCAGAGTCCTAAGCCAACAGGTGGGGAATTAGGGAAGGGGCCAGGATTCCGCCCGTGGGAAGAAAGGACAGGAATTTGTCACAACCCAGGGACTTTAAAGCCATCGAGGTATACCAGATCACCACGTCAGCCGCTTTTGCCTTTCTGCAAAAGCCTCCCTTTGTGTGGAACTGTGAGGCAGACACTGACGCTCGGGTTTGTGATTGTTGGCTCCCACACCATCCCTGTTGTAACTCGATCCACTTCACTCTTATTGCTGAAGAGTCTCCCGTGGTAGATGTCTGTGACATTGCCTCTGTTAACGGATGGTTGAGTGGTTTCTGGCTCCTGCCTGCGCTAAGAAATCCCTTTCTGTGTGTTTGCACACACGTCTGCAGTGTGGGTCGATGTGTTCCATTCTGCTCGGGTGCCCCTAGCTGGGCTTCCGGGAAGTTTATGCTTTCCCAGCAACTGTTCACATTCCTTCTGCAGGAAGGGTGTAAATTCCCACATTCTCGCTGCTTGCTGTTGTCTGTCAGCTTATTGTAGTCGCTCCTGTGTGTGTGTGTGTGTGTGTGTGCGTGTGCACACGCGCGAAATGGATCTCACGGTGACTGTCATTTACATTTTGCTAACGACTGCCAAGTGTTTCATCTTGATGAGAGTCCCGGTTTTGTTTCTGTTGCTGTGATAATACACCTTGACAAAATGTAACCTGGGGAAGAAACGGTTTATTTTAGCTCCTGGTTTAGGGTTATCATTCATTATGGCAGGGAAGTCAGGCAGCAGGAATGTAAAACGGCTGGACACATCATGGCTGCAGTCCCGAGCAGGGAGAGAGGATTGCGTGCCTGCTTGACGCTCCGCCAGCTTGTGGCGCCCACCCACAGGCTGGAATCAAGACCATCTCCTACAGACGTGCCCACAGCCAATGCCATCTAGACAGCTTCTGACCAAGTCACTCTTTCTGTCGGTTCTAGGTTTTGTCAACTTTACAAGTAAAACCACCCAGCACAACTGTCCACTTTCCTGGGTTCGAATTTGCCCGGCGTGCCTAAGGGTGTTTCCAGGAGGTCTAACTGAGGAGGGAGGACTCACCCTGAAAGTGGATGGGCTGCGGTCCAGAATGAATCAAAAGGAAAAGTGGGCTGAGCACCAGCGTTTCTTTCTTCCTTTCTCTCTGCTGCTTCGCTCCTGCCACAGTGTGACGGTGCTTGTGCCACCATCTCTTTCCTGCTGAGATGGACTGTCTCACCTCAAACAGCCAAAACAAACCCTCCCTCCCTCCCTCCCTCCCTCCCTCCCTCCCTCCCTCCCTCCCTCCCTTAACTTGTCATAATAATAAAAGAGTAAATATATTTGTTAACCATTCTTATATCTTTGTTGACAAAATTGAATCTTCTGCCTGGGTTATGGATTTTTTACTTAAAAAAAAAAAAATTAGGATCTTGCTATGTAGCCCAAGTTGGCCTCAGGCTCATCTTAAACTTGAACCTTTCCACCTCAGTCTCCCAGGTGCTGGGGTTGCAGGTGGCAGCTGGCTTCCTGTTCTGCTGAAGTTCTGTACACGCTCTGGCTGTGTGTCCTGCTGTGTGCTGAAGGGCTGCTGCGGTCCTGCTTGTTGGAAGGGCATACGAGAGTTTGGGGTTATTTTCCTGCCTGCCCTGGCTTTGAGTTCCTGACGGTCTTCTCTGATGGCTCTAAAGTGGGCCCCACTAGTCCAGCGTGTGCGGGTGTCTGGGGCCTGCTCTGGCTTCCGCTGCATCTGTGCCCAGGCGTGGGGGAGCATGGGGGAGTGTGCAGTCCCCATCCCTCATGGAGCTCCCAGTTAGACCCCTGGCTAGTCTTCAGCTTTCTCCAAACAGGTCTGTAGCCTCCAGCTTGGAGGCCCCTGATTGTCACAGTGTACCTGTCGACAGTGTTCCCAGTTCCCAGGAGCACTGGCCTGCCTCTCTCCCCAGATGGCACAGTGTGGTTTCTGTTGGCCTGGCCTGGTTGAACTGTTAGCATCTCGGGGCAGGCGTGGGGACAGCCGGACTCAGTGCTTAGGTCTCAGCTGGGTGCACAGCTGACCATGGGTACAGAGCTGCTGAGCTACCCTAGTCCATGCTGGAGAACACGGTACCCCTGTCGTTGGCTGCCCCTTCCTGCCCTGCTTGATGAGGCCTTCCCCAGCGTCTTCTCACCATGTAGGTAAGATGCCTGCCACCTCAGTTGGGGCCTCTTGATGGGGAGTGAAGATGGCATCCACTCCAGGTACCCTGGGTTTTCTTTCTCTTCTCTTCACCATGCTCAAGGCCTTTTCAGCCCTGTATCCTCTCTTCCAATCTGTTTCCTCATTCCTAGAACTCAGCTCCCTGGTCCCAGGAACCTCTTACAAGTTATATCCTACTACTACCTGACTCGCTTCTGTCATGGCACAGCATCACAGCTGGAGTCTGAGTCTTATTTTAGTGAATATTATCAGCTCTCTCACCTTCCAACGCCAATGCGGGAAAACTGGTACAAAACAGGTGCTCAGCAAATTATTTTGAGGAACAAACTGAGTTCTGGTGGGATGGCTCAGCTGGAGGAGCATCTACCACACAATCCTGAAGACCCGAGTTCAATTCCCAGGACCCACATGATGGAAAGAAAGAGAGAACAGATTCTTGAAAGTTGTCCTGTAACCTGTGACTGCATGCTGTGGCACCTGTGTGCATGTGTCACATACACATACACACACACACACACACACACACACACACAGTAAAGATGATTGATGTTGATAAATAAAGGAAAGGCATCTTGGGCCAAGAATGTAAGTCAGTTGGTAGTGATTACCCAGCACGTGCAAGCACTGAGCATGATTCCCAGTGCTTCATAAACCGGCTGTGGCAGCTAGCATTCGGGAGTTGGAGGAGCAGAAATTTCTCAAGGCCATGCTTAGCCACATACTGATTTCCAGGCTATCCTGGGCTACGTGAGAACCTGTTTTAGGGTAAATTAGTAAAAAGAAAAGGAAAGATTAAACAAGCTATGGTTTGGCTGTGGAACCTTGTTGAACTTTTTTGGACCCATTTGCTCATCCAGAATGTGTAATCCATACAAAAGAGCCCAGGCATAGCTGAACCACTGAGACTGATTGTGAATCTCTGTTTGAAGATTAATCTTGCCAGCTCAACAGAGTTTGGAATCACCCAGGAGACACACCTATGGGCCTGTCTTCGAGGGAGTTTCCAGAAAGCTTTCACGAGGAGGAAAGAGCCACCCTGATGTGGGCCCTCCCCTCCCCTTGGCTGGGATTTTGGACAGAGGGGAGAAAGTGAGCTGAGCACCCAGTGTTCTTCTGTGTACTTTCTTCTGGGTGTAGGTGACTTGCTGCCTCACGCTACTGCGACCACGCCTTTCCCGTCATAACGGACTGTGGATTAAGACAAACTGGTGCCTTTGTCATGTGTCTTGTCACTGCAACGAGGAATCACATGCCCAGCCAGGCGTGTTTCTGTGCTCCTCCTCTCCTTAGAAAAGAGCAAACATAGACTGTGCTGAAGGTCCATGTTTTTGTAAGTTCATCAGGCAGGCTCATTGCAGTCAGAGCATCCACTTCTAACACGTTACCGCCTGCACTTGGGGAACGTGGAGTGAGCACCAGGAAGGGTTACGGCATGACTTTGGGATTATGATATGCACGTTGGGGCCGGGCACGTTTAGGCTCTTATCCTGTGCACTGGGGAAGGGGGTTTGTCTATGTGATGATTGGCTTTACATTTCAGCTTTGGCACAGCTGGGTAGAGTTTTACCTGAGGAATTACTCAAATCAGGCTGGCCCATGGGCATGTCTGTGGGGATTGTCTCCATAGTTAACTGATGTAGGAGGACCCAGCCCTCTGTGGGCAGCACCATTCCCTGTGGGAGGAAGTCCTGAGCTGTAACGGAGAGGAGAAGCAGTGGAAAGCAGGAAGGAGTCATTTCTCTCTGCTTTCGACTGAGGATGATGGTACTAGTGGTGGTTGGTGACCTGGAATTGTAGCCAAATAAACCCAAACCTTTCCTCCCCGGTCTGGCTTTTTGGTCAGGCTATTTTATTATAGCAACAAAAATGAAACTAGAAGAATCACGAATCACCGTTTAGGCCTGTACATCGGGCGGATTGTAATGTATGCACTGGGAAGGGTTGTTTCCTGCGCAGGCTGACCTGTCAGCCACAGAGATGGCAGAGTATTCTACAGGAGAAGGTCAGTCAGCTTTCGGCTTTTGCAGACAGAGGAACCAGGTTCTGAACACTCACGTTGCTTGTCCGTGAGTGAGTGCACACAACATGTGCTTGCGTGTGTTCAGGCAGGCGTAAGCAAGACCGTGGCTGCATAGGCTTGCCTGGCTTGGTTTGTGAGAGAGTGTGGGAGTGTGTGTGGGGGGTGTGTGAACACGGGCTCGAGTGTGATATGCACAGGTGTTGGGGAATGTAAGGGCCCGTATGCACGTTTGTGTGTATTTGGTGTGTCTCTGAAAGCACCAGGACGCGTCGTAGGATGCCGGTGATGGATTCTTGTCTCCAGCCCTTCCAGAAGGGCCTGGCCCTTGCCTAGGAACCCTGTGGAGCCACCCCAGAAACCTCCCAGACTGCTAGCACAAAGGGAGCTTTCTTCCCGGATTGATCTGGCTCCTCCCCCTTACTCTCTTCTCTTCCCCAAAACAATCATTTAAATTTAATTTAGCAAAGAAAATGTTCTCTATACCTCATTTAGTTCACCTACACAGCAGTCAAATTGCATATTACAGTTCAAAGATACACACATACACTCTCTCTCAGGTTGTAGAGGTTAGGTTTGTTTCAGCTGCTCCCTGGGAAAAAAGCCCTTTAGCAGTTCTTCCTGGCAGTTTCATTTGGCTAATGCAGAAGTATGGCCAACTCTCCTCAGAGTGAAAGCCATGACTTTCAGCTGTACCTCCGCTGGACCTGACAGAGCCGTGACCCGGTGGGAAGTTTAATTTCTTTCTTCCCAGGAGCTGGGAGCAACAGGAAGAGCCTTTCTTAATGCCAGGTGGAGGGCCATTCTGTCTGTGACTCCAGCGGACTTTACTTTCAAAGGCCATGTTGAAGGAACACAGCGCCCCTCTGTGTAAAACCGGACACGATTCCATCCCTCTGATAAGCTAAAATCTCAGCTCTATTTAGAAAACAACTGTCTCAACTATCTTTTAAAAATAAGTTCATGATTTCCTCCCTTCCATCTTTCCTCTCCTTTTTCTCCCTCCTCTCCCATCCCTCCTTCCTTTCTTTTTTGAGACAGGTCTCCTGTAGCAATCCAGGGTGGACTCATTCACCTTGGGGCTGAGAATGGCCTTGAACTCCTGATCTTCCTGCTTCTACCTCCCTAGTGCTGGGATTAAAGGCATGTGCCACCACACTTGGCTACTTATTTATGTACTGGTTTTAGCTTTGAGATTACTTGTGTGTGGGTGTTTTGTCTGTGTACTGTGGTCATGAAGTACCTTAGTGGCCAGAAGAGGGTGTTGGCTGGGCTGGAACTAGTCTTAAGATGGCTGTACAATGCTCTGTGTGGGTTCTGAGCCTTGAACCCAGGTCCCCTGGAAGAGCAGTCAGTGCTCGTAACCACGGAGCCATCTCTCTAGCTGTCCCTATTTGTTTATAAGACAGGGTCTGGGAGTGTGGCTCAAGCTGGCCTCTCTAATGAGGCAATCCTCATGTCTCCAGCTCCTAAGTCCTGGGATTACAGGTTGAGCCACTTGGCCCACCCAGCTGGAAAGGAATACTTTGTTAATCGCTTCTTTAGTTCAAACTGTTTATTTGTACATTTGTGTTTTGCCTCTTTGGGGGCAGGGCTGGGTGGGGAATAGCACAGTTGGTAGACTGCTTACCCAGCGTGCGTGAAGGCCCAGATCCTATCCGCAGAGCTGCTTAGGCCAGGCTGGGTGCATATCTGTAAGCCCAGCATTTGGCAGTCTGAAGCAAGACTGCTTGAGAGTGAGGCTGGCCTGGACTATGCAGCAGGATATTCCTCTCTGCCCTAGAAAAATAACTTCCTTTACACAGTACGTTGAAAAGCTTCTGAATTGTTGCCTAACAACTTGGTAGTCATTTGGGGAAAAAAAGGTAATCAATTGAAAAAAGGTTTTTCATTCTTAATAACTATGGTTCCTTCTAAGTGAGCCTCCTCCCACAACTGAGCCCCTCTTCCGTCTTCTACAACTGAGACTCACACCCCACCCCAAGATCCTGGTGTTTGCTTTTGACCATAGTAATTTTCAAAGCCCCTTGAAAAGACATGTCACCGAGAGGCCTGCATTGTGGTAAGTAGTGAGAGGTTGCTGGGGCCTGTGTCCTGGCCATGTAGCACAACACAGCTTAAGGGTAAGGTGAGCATTAGGCCCTGGGTGAAGTACCTAGCATGGTGTGTGTGTGGACAAAGACACAGCTTTCACTCCAAAGGAACTAAGTGCTTCTTCTGAGCCAAGTGTGAGTGCCACAGCCTGAGAACACAGATTCGAGTTGCCTCAAGTGACGCATGCCCTCATGGAAGTGAGGGTATGGAATCGCACAGTCCTAAAACAGGAGGTCACAGGTCAGGGCATAGCTGACTGGTGGGGGTGGCCCTGAGGTGTGAGGTTTCATCTGCTGTCTGGCGGTGCTCTTAGCTCTGGACTGTTGAAAACTGGTGGTCCCCTGAGAACGCGTGTACCCCAGGATGCGCTCTGCTTTCACAGTTGCTGCCTGCCCCCGGCTCTCTGGCTTTGTAGCTCAGGTGCCCTGATGCCCCGTTTGGCTTGGTTCCACTCTAACTGCACTGTGCACCCTGGAGCTGGCTGGAGAGAGGAGTCACGCACTGCGTCTCTCTGCCCAGGTACTTTGTGCTGGATTTTGAGGCTGGCCTCCTGCAGTATTTTGTGAATGAGCAGAGCAAGCAACAGAAGCCCCGAGGAGTCCTGTCTTTATCTGGAGCCATCGTGTCCCTGAGTGACGAAGCTCCCCACATGCTGGTCGTGTACTCTGCCAATGGAGAGATGTATAAGCTGAGAGGTAGGTCCGGGCTCTGGTGACACTGTGGTGGGCTCCGGTGGCCCTGCAGCGTCCGGCGCTTTTGTTTTCTTGGGGAGATACCTTGGGGGCTGGAGAGAGGGCTCACTGGAGAGAGGCTTCTGCTGCCAAGCGGACAGCCCGAGTTTGATTCCCTGGTCTCACCGGAAGGAAGGAGAGAACTGACTCCTGCAAGTTGTTCTTTGATCTCCACAGGTGTGCCACGGCTTATGTACACACACACTCAGTCACACACACACTAAATTAATGCAATTAAAATGCAAATCACTCTGAAATGTGGAAATGCCGTGTTAGTGGCTGATAGTTTTACCTTCTTATGTAAACTTTTTATTTTCTTTTTTTCAAAGTGAGGCCAAAGTACCAAAGACAACCCCTTTTTACCCGCCCCGGACTGTGCCTGGTGATGGCTGGGAAGCCACGCTGAGGGCCTGGATTCCGGCCTCTTAGTTCAATTTTCACTTGTTTTTACTGCCAAACTTTACCACCACAGAGATGGGACAAGTTAATCTCTCTGTATTATCTGGACGTGAACCCTATCTCTGAAGCCGTAAAACAACCCAAAGCCTCTAAATGAAAGTGCCTGCAGTTGAAGGCTTTGTGCTGTGTCTTTTCCCCCTCTCTTTTGGGATTCCTGCAGCGCGCCTTCCAGCTGGCTAGATTTATGTGGTCTTCCATGTCGCCTTGCCATTTATTGCTTAATAAATTGTTGGTGCAGAAGCTGCAGAAGGGAAAACTTCACAGTACCTCCTCATCCGCGTGTGCGGCTGATGAAGACACAGAGCCACACAGAAGAGGACGCCAGCTCACTCCACAGTCCAGCCAGCCCAGTTGGTTGATGAGTTGTTAATATTCTGTGGATTACTGAACTCAGTTTTTAAAAAAGCTTTTGCGTTCATTCTTAACTATGTGCATATCTGTACGTGGGTTTGCAGACACACATGCATTACCTGTAGAGGCCAGAAGACGGCATTAGATCCCCAGGAGCTGGATTTACAAGGAGTTGCCAGCTTCTTCATGTGGGTGCTGGGAACCAAACGAGGCTCCTTTGCAAGAGCAGTGTGTGCTCCTAACTGCCCCTTTAGTAATCTCTCCAGCCCCTTCCAGTTTTTTTTAAGAGCAATTTAATAGCAAATTTGAAATTATTGTTAAATTTCACATGACATAGTCATAAATTTAGCTCAACTTTATAAACTAAAAATGGCAGGTTAGGGCCTCTTAAAGACGCTATGCAGCAGTGCATCAAAGTAGATGCGGAGACTCATAACCAAACCTTGGGCAGAGTGCAGAGAATCATAGAAGAAGGGGGAGTTAGTATGACCTAGAGAGGACAGGAGCTCCACAAGGACAAAATATATCAGGGCACGGGGGCCTTCTATGAGACTGTTTCTCCAACCAAGGACCATGTATGGATATAACCTAGAATCCCTGTTTGGATGTAGCCCATGGTAGCTCAGTAACCAAGTAGGTTCCCTAGTAAGGGAAACAGGGACTGTTTTTGATATGAACTCAACAACTGGCTCCTTTACCTCCCCCTCCTCCCTGAGGGAGGAGTAGCCTTGCTAGGTCACAGAGGAGGACATGGCAGCCAGTCCTGAAGATACCTGATAAGCTAGGGTCAGATGGAAGGGGAGGAGGACCTCCCCTATCAGTGGATTTGGAAAGGGGCAGGGAGGAGATGAGGGAGGGAGGGTGGAATTGGGAGGGAATGAGAGAGGGGGCTATGGCTGGGATACAAAGTAAATAAACTGTGATTAATATAAAAAAATAAAAATTAAGAAAAAGACTTAGGAAAAAGAAAGGAAGAAGGAAAATGGCAGGTTAGTTTTCTGCAAGTTACAGCTTCTCCATGCCCTGACCTACTTGGTGCTCATGGTCTGTTTCTCATTTCCCTGAACATGATGGAGTTGGCTCAGTATGTCACCAGTGGCACAACTCTGAGGAAGGTTTCTGATGCAGAAACTTTGAATAGTATTTTCTTCGTCTTTGGCACTTAATTTCCCCAGTCCTGCACTGTGCCTATCATCTTTGGGCAACTGGCCTCTTGACAAATGTATGAAAGGCCCACATGGGACCGAGAGAGAATCTCTGTGTCTCTTCCACCCCACCCCAGTTTTGTCCCCCTCCCTCCTCCTACTCTCTCCTTTCTCTATTTCCAGTCTTTTCTCTCCTTCCTTTTTTGAGACAGAGTTTCACAGCCCAGACTTTCCTGTAACTCACCGTGTACCAGGCCAGCCTCAGGCACACAGTGTTCCTGGGTGCAGGGATGAAAGGCGTGTGTCACACATCTGGTCAACTTTTGAACTCTGGATTTCTTTTTAAGATTTCTTTTTGTTTTTCAAGACAGGGTCTCTCTGTGTGGCCCTGGTTGTCCTGGAACTTGCTTTGTAGACCAGGCTGGCCTCAAACTCACAAGAGATCTGCCTGCCTCTGCCTCCTGAGTGCTAGAACTAGAGGCATGTGTCACCACTGTCCAGCTACCGTTTATTTTCATACACTTACTGTGTTGCTTTCACGCATGTCCGTGTATCACATGTGTGCCTTGAGGAGGAGGCCGGAGGAACAGATTGGATCCCTTGGCACAGACAGTTGTGAGCCACCTGTGGGTTCTGGGAACCTAACGTGAGTCCTCAGCAAGAGCAGCCAAAGCCCTTGAGCCCTGAGCTGTCTCTCCAGCCCTGACTCTGGATCACTGTACTTGCAGGCTCAAGTTGGAGCTGAGTTTTGGCAAATGGCACTTGGACTCATCTTTGTAAACAAGTGTAACTTCCAAGGGAAGATTTTTTTTTTTTTTTTTTTTTTTGCACAGTTACTGTTTGTACAGTTAGTTTTCTAACAGTATCATGTTGGTAGTTGCAGTTAAGTCGATGACTTGGATGGTTTTTTTGGAATGTATATATTCATGCTATTTAAGAATAATTATTTGTATTATTTGAGAAGATGAGAGAATGTGATCACATTATCGTCTTGTGCTTTAATATCTTTCTTCCTTTAAAAAACTTTATTTTGTGTGTGTATGTGTACTTGTGTGTGTGCATATGTGTGTGGAGGTCAGAGGTCACCATTGAGTGTCTTCCTCCCACCTTATCTTTTGAGTTAGAGTCTCTCTTTGAACCTGGAGCCCCCTGATTCATCTAGGTGGGCTGTCTAGCAAGCCTCAGGCACCCCTCCATCCATGCTTCCCAGAACTGGGGCTACAGGAATGTACCGAAGTCCTGGCTCTTTCCGTGGGCGCTCAGGCCCTGAACCCAGATCCTCATGTGTATACAGCAAGCACGTCACCCCCTGTACCACCTCCCTGGCAATTCGCCCTCCCAACCAGCCGCGCTGGCATAGAATTGGATTCCTTAGGCCTTGTCGGCCTTGCACTCTAGATCCTGTGCGTCAGCCTCCCGGATTCTAGGTGTGTCCACCACACTCAGACCTCTTACTGCTTCTAATGCTGCCACGTCCGTAGCCTTAATGTCCCTGGGAGAAATCTGAGGGTCTCCAAGGCAGCATTGGGGTCTTCCTCCGTCTGGTCGTTCGGCAGATCCCTAGGCCTGCTTCTGTTTAACAAAGGACGCACTGGAAGACTGTACCTTGAACCTTTCATTAGCCACACAAGGGAGAGAAATGCTTAAAGACAACGTGTGAGCGGTACCTGCCACTGCCTTATTAAGTCTACAAAGTGGCTTTTCCAAAGGAGGCTGGAGGAAAAAAAAAGCCTAATCGTCAGTTACTGTAACTGGCATTTTGGAAGACAGTTTTAATGTGTGATGCCTGAATGTCATCCCGTTCTTTCTGTTCAGTCAGGCCGGTGGAGAAGCTCTGTGTTTGTGTTTACTTATCCCTCCTCCTCCCTCACACTCCAGACCCCCACCCCCATAGGTGGGCGTCCAGCTCCATCGCCATGCTTGGGAACAATCTCTGCAAGCCTTCCTCTCTCCCTCTTCTCTCTTTTAGCTGCTGATGCGAAGGAGAGACAGTTCTGGGTGACTCAGCTCCGCGCGTGTGCCAAATACCACATGGAGACCAGTTCCAAGGTAGGTAAGCAGAGGCGGTGAGGGGGTCCTGAGTCAGCGGGTGGCTGTTCAGAGCACAGTCATCCCTTTACTTCAGGGGCGGGGGTGGTGGCAGTATTTTGTGCCTTAATTGTGTTCGTGTGTGTGCACGCATGGACACGTGTCCTCGGAAGCCAGAGGTCATACAAGTGGCTGTCACTGTGCTAGAATTTTACTTGGGGGCTGGGGATTTGAACTCAGACCCTCACGCTTGTGCAGCAAGCTCTTTAACCACAGAGCCATCTTCCCCATCCCCTCAACTTACTTTCAGAGTTACTGGTTGTCATAAAATGTACCTTTGCCCCTGCTGCAGCTCAAAGCCATGTCAAAGAAATGAGCTTTTCCTAGGGTGGAAGGCAGAGGCGCGCAGAGGCCAGGGTGTGGGCATTAGGCGTGTGCTCGGGTCAGTCCTACTGATTGGCCCACAGAGAAGCTGGAGTGGGAGGGCACTGTGGAGAGAGGCGGGGCACCCCGAGTTCTCGAGAAGGTTGGCA
Source organism: Psammomys obesus (assembly GCF_907164565.1). Lineage (NCBI taxonomy): Eukaryota > Metazoa > Chordata > Mammalia > Rodentia > Muridae > Psammomys > Psammomys obesus. Next base: position 4,533,736 of record NW_026586383.1, read on the forward strand.
CGGGTGCCTTCTCTCAGCCTCTCCAGAGACCTGGTGGTCGTGAGGGGCGGAGAGGAGGTGGGCCTCTTCGTGGCTTACCCTGAAGCTAGCCAATCGCCGAACCGCAGGCATCCATCCGTGCCACGCCTTCATGCGGAGCACCTCGAGGGTTTTCTGTTTTTCTCATTGCTTCGGACTCAGTGGTGGCCTCCAGTCGCTGCACTTGTCTGTGTCTCCAGGATCTGATGGAAAGGGCCACGCCTCAGACCCCATTCTTTTGTTGTTATGCTAGGGGTCAAGCCCTGCCCTTTGCACCTACTAGGCAGACGCTTCCCCACGGAGCACCTCCGGCCCCTCGCTTCAAGCGTCCAGTCCTCCCATAGGCTACAACCTGCTCGCCTCCTAGCCAAAGGAGCCCTGAAATGCTTTAGCAGCTTAGGTTGCTTGGTAACCCGCCCCCCACCACACCCCTTCTGAGAAAGGGACAAGGAGTCTCACTGTGTAGCCCAGGCTAGCCTTGGACTCATGACAGGGCTCTTGCCTCGGGCACCTGTAGCCACCATGGTTGGCTTTGTGCCCTGCTTCCTTCTGAACAGAGTTGAGAACGATTCCTTCCACCGGGTTGATATATTTTTGAAGGGGACCCTTGCTTGCTTTGAACAGTTGCCCTCACTCGTAGCACCCCTCTTGGCCTGTCCTGAGCAGATGCTGGGGAAGTCCCTTCCTCTAAAGTCATTTCCCCTTTGACTGTTTTCCAGGAATCAGAGGGAATTTCTGGCCGCTTCCTCAGCCTTTCATAAATGCATAGACAGGGCAGTTTGTTTTACCCTGTATGTACTTCCTCCTCTTCCTCCTCCTCCTCCTCTTTTGTTGTTGTTGAGAGAATCTCATTTGCTTATTTAGCCAAGGATGAGCTCTTGGACTTCTGAGCCTGTCTTCCCTGTAGCCTTGGACTCATGACACCTCTCTTGAGGACTGGTATTGCAGGGGTCTGTCTCTCTGACTGGTTTGTGTGGGGCCGGGGACCAAACCCAGGGCCCTGGCCATGCTAGGTGAGCCTTTTTCCAGCTGAACCACCCCCCTCCCCAGCTCTCCTCTCTATTTTCACCAGCTAGGCGGATAGAAACGAAAAGGGTTCAATCCCTGATCCGCTGCCAGGTTCGCTTACTGGAGATGACTGTTCATCGTGGATTGCTCCTGTGAGCTCGGTACCTGAATCTACTTCTGGCTTTATACGAATGGAGTCGCTCGCTCTTCTGCGCTTACTACTACATTTTGGAGATCTCTCCATATCTGACACACGGATCAGCTTACAGGGAGCTGAGTATTGCTCAAAAACTGGGTATCGCTACTTTATTAAGCTGAATTTTTTCCTGTCCTTCCTTTCGTTTTCTTGGACTTCTGGAGACGGTGTCAGGTAGCCCGGGCTGGCCTTGCATTCCTGAGTACAGGGGTCACAGGCTTGTGCCCGAATGCCCTGCTGTCCTCTGAATTTTCACAGACATCGTTGGATGGCCTTCTAAGAAAGGTTGCTGGAGAAGTTGGAGGGATGACTTAGTGGTTAAGAGTGCTTGCTGTGCAAGCCTCAGGACCCGAGTTCAGATCCCAACATCTGATCAGGAAAGCCATGCATGTGCCTATAACCCCATGCTGTGGAGGGCAGAGACCGGAGGATCTCTGCGGCTTAGGCCTCTAAGCCAGCCTATCTCTAGGTTCAGTGAGGGACCCCCAACTTGAGGGAAAATAAGGCTGAGAGTGATGGAGCAGGATGCCAGGGTCCTCTGTGGCATTGCTCATAGGTGGCCCTCTTACACACACACCATATTCTTGTGCATACATGACAGAAAGTGGCTCTAACTTACACCCCCACTAACTGAGAGTGTAGCGGTTTGCTTTTCACACCCATGAACCTCAACAGTGAACCTCAACATTTAGTTCGGGATGCCACAGGTAGAAATGGGCCCATTTTCATTTCATCAGTCATGCCTGTGGCTCAGTATTCCTTCAAATGTGCAGAGGACATATGTCATTTTTTAAGCTGAGGTCCTGTTCTGTCTCTCTCTACCACAGAGCGACGTCCTATTCACTTATCACTCTTGTATGCCAGCTGCTACCGTTGTTTTCTGTCAAGTTAATTCCCCTTCATGATTTGCAATTGCTCCTTGTTTATGAAGAACTTTTAAAAAATCTGTTCTCTCTACTCCTTGATATTTTCTCCCAGTAGGATGTTTTCATATTGAGTTTTTATTATTTTTTTCGAGACAAGGTCTCACTGTGCAGCCTAGGCTGACCTTGAACTCACAGTCCTTCTGATTCAGCCTTCTAAGTTTGGGGAATGCAGGCAGGCCTCTCCAGGCCCAGCTGCCTTTTGAGATTGAATGCGTTTTTTTTTTTTTTTTTTTCTTAAGTGAAACATTTAAAGTTTTTATGGTCGAGTGTATAAAAATTCCCATGTTTGTGTCTTGGTTTTGCGTTGTGTTTAGTAAGGGCTTCTCTTCTGCCAAAATTCGGAAAATGTTTTCTTTCTTCTAGTGAGTTCACAGTTTATGGCTGTGTTTAAATTACCAGTTTATCTGTACTTTGTTTTGGAAGGAGGGTAGAGAACAAACCATGAATATTTGCATACTTAAGGAATCTATGAAGAAAAAAGGAAGGTTTAGACTCTGAAGGAAAATTTGATTTTCAAGGTGCCCTCCTGACCACCATCATGCTGTTCTCAAGGCCCTTGTCCTGTGATGCCTCCTGGCCCCAGAGCCATTGCGACGTGTTCTCTCTGCTTCCATACTGGCCAGGACTCATCTGGGCGGCAGTGTTCTCTCCTGTGGGTCTGAAGAGAAATCACACCTGATGCTGTTGTGACCCAGGCAGGTGGAAATAATCAAGTGTGCCCACTCTTCGATCTTTGCCTCACTTGTCCTCCCTGTCATTAAGACAGTGTTATCGCAATCAGGAACCTAGTTGTAGTTGTGGTTCTTGAGGGTTTGCGTTCTTCAAAAACAGCCCTGAAAGCTACCCATTTTCCTGAATGTTAACAGTGCGTAGTGCTACACCAGAGATGAGGAGCCCTTTCATGTCCAGAGAACAGTTTCTCCGGGTAGTAACCCTAAACCCAACCCCGAGTTAGGCGTAACATTGAAGCAAAATGTACCCCAACGTTGTATTATTATTGTTACCATTTCAAACTCCCCAGCTGGGGCTCCAGGCCTGTGCCACCATGCCCGTACTTGTGTGGATTTGTGTGGCACTGGGGACTGAAGAGACGGCATCCCAGGCAGGCGCTCACCTACCTCCTAAGCTGCCTCCTCAGCTCCTGCTCTCCCTTGTTGACTGTCACAAATAGCGTAGCTGTGAGCTCTGAATATAAGCATTCCTGTGTGTTTTCATTCTATAGGACGTGTTCCACAAACACCGTTGTCTAAAGCCGGGGCTCTGCCCTGTGCCTGTCACGGTCTCCTCCTCCTCCGTTTAGTTCTGTTTGTTGTGTGAGATCATTCTGCCTACATGTCTGTCTGTGCACCTCAGAGGTCCAAAGAGAGTGTTGAATCCCCTGGAATTACAGTTATACATGAGGTGGTTGTGAGCTTCCGTGTGGGTGCTGGGCATTGAACCCGAGTCCTTTGGAAGATCAGTCAGTGCTCTTAACTGCAGAACTACTTCTCCAGCTTTCTTTGACAACTGGATCAGTACATCCGATGTTTCCAGCGTCCATACCTTTGCCAACATTGTCTTGGCAGCTATGGGGTGGGTGTGAAGTGTGCGTGCCCCTCATTCTTTTACTTTCTCTCTGTGATTTCTCATTTGCATTTTTCTAATGAACATTGGAGTTGAGAGTGTCTTCCTGTATGCTAATTAGCCATCTTCTTTCAAAACATGTTTATTAAATCTGTATATTGTTTGTGACTTCTTTTGTTTGTCTGTCTGTTGGTTTTTCGAGACAGGGTTTCTGTGTAGCCCTGGCTGTTTGTAGACCAGGCTGGCCTCAAACTCTCAGAGATCCACCCGCCTCTGCCTCCCAAGTGCTGGGATTAAAGGCGTGTGCCACCACTGTCTGGCTATTGTGATTTCTTTTAAAGCTAAGTCTTCCAGGTGTTTTATGTAATCCAGCTTCCAGACAGAACTTTGTCAGATTGGGAGCTGACATTTTATGTTTTTCATTTTTTTTTTCTGACATGTGAGAGCCATTTATGGAGTACTGGGTATGAGGAACAGGTATGAGCTGATTTTGGCTATGTCTGGGCCACCCATCCCCTAACTAGCCTGTCGCCTCCGGCTGCCATGGGAATAATAATATCCCTTAGCCTCACTTTCCAGTTCAGCATCTGGGCAGAGTGATGCCACCCGCTAGGGTCGCTGGATCCAGAGATCTGTTTGTCTCTTGTTGTGAGGTCCCCAGGATTATGAGAGTGAGCCACCACCCACAGCTTTCTGGGTGGATCTGGGGGGCTCAAGCTCAGCTCCTCAAGCTTGGGAGGCGAGTGCGTCACTCACGGAGCCATCCCCCAGCCCATGTACCGTGTCTTGGTGTGGCACAAACATGCTCCTCTGGGTGAACATTTGCTGATTGGTGGCTGAGTTGTTAAGCTAGCTCCTACCTGAAGATGGGTCATAGAGGGTGGTGGCTCAGGTCACCCCCTAAAAAGTCACTGACATGACTTTTCTTCAGCATTCAGCGACAGAGCACGTGCCTAGTGTGCTCAAAACGGGCTGGGGAGCACACGCCGGTAGCCTCAGCAGGCTGGAGATGGGAGGTTGTTCTCAGCAACATAGTTTTGGCTGCTGGGGTACACGAGGTCCCATTTTTAAAAGCAGGGGGACGAAAGCGAGGGCTCAGCGATTAAAAGTACTTGCTGCCCTTAGAGAGGGCCTGGGCTCACTCAGTTCTCAGCACCCACAGGTGGCTCTCAACCGATCTGATGCCCTCTTCTGGCAGGCAAGGGCACCACATGCGTGGGGTTGTTCCTACCTGCAAACAAAAACAGAGCCAAGGTGGCTGGCTGGGTGACGGGTTCTCCTACGTAGCTAGGTCAGGCTGGTCTCTGTGTCCACTGGCGGTTTGCCACCAGTTTGCTTCTCATTACGTTCACTGTTTGAAAGTCTTCACACCGGATGTCCTTGATGGTATCTGATAATCCCCGATTTCTTGCCGTTTCCTGTGCGGCTTCTATTCTTGTCCCTCTGGTCTGATTTTACTTGATATGGCTAGAAGCGTTTAAAGTTTAATGGACTTTGGGGATGTGCTGCCTTCTCTCCTTGGTTTGAACTAAATTCTGATCCATGGTGCTCGCTAGGCAGAGGCTTCCTCAGCCAGGCCTCTGGGTGGGAGGGATGCCAGGCCGGTTAGAGGGGTCAAGCCCTCACGGGCCTATTTCTGGATCTTTTCCATGGCCAGACAGCAGGGAGAGCGTCATGACCACAGGGGTTAATTAATGGTGCCAGCATGAAATCTCACACACACGTCTGTGTGAGAGTACTCGATTGTGGCTGTGTGCATGAGTGCAGATGTGTGTGCAGGCTGGAGGCCAGAGGTCAATGGCAAATGTTTTCCTCAGCCATTTTCCACCTCATTTTTAAAATGGTGTTTACACGTGGGTGGGGGACCACGTGTGCGTGCGGAGATCCGAGGGTGACTTTTGGGACTTGGGGGTCTCCCTACACCAGTGGGTCCCAAGATCCCATTCAGGCCTTCAGGCCTGGCTGCAAGCACCTTTACCCAAGGAGCCGCTTTTAGTCCTTAGCTTTTGAGACAGTTTCTCACCAAAACCGCATCTGACTCAACAGGAACAGCTGCCTGGCTGTCCCGGAGCTCACTGTGTAGACCAGGCTGGCCTCCAGTTCAGAGCTCCGCCTGCCTCTGCCTCCCGAGTGCCGGGATCGCAGGCGTGCACCACCTCTACCTGGCTGCAGCTTTTGGAAAGAATTCGTTTCTTAAGTTTTGAGCTTCTAAGGCTACATCATTTCCCCTTCCCCAGTGTTCCCTCCACACCCTCCCATGTGTCACTTCTTGCTTACTTTCAAATTCACGATGTCCTCTTTTTCATTAATTGTTTTACACACGCACACGCACGCACACCCTGCTAGTCTTTATGGACTGACTGGTATAATAGTGTATAACTGATTATCGTGCCCTTCCCTGGGGAAGACTGTGTCCCCTGCTCAGTGTTCCTCAGTCGCCTGCTGTTCTGTGCAGGGTAAGGCCTCATGTGCTCCCCGCTTCCACACTCAGGGGCGACCAGGATTGAAATCCAAGCCCCGCCTCCCCCCCAGAGACCCTGAACTGTGGAGTACCGGGCTGAGAGGCTGATGGGCATCACGGGTAAACGGTACCTGCTGTCCCAGGTAGCGGGTCTTGGAGCACTCGCTAGACTCCCGGTGAGTAGCTCCGGATGAACATGCCCGAGATTCACATGTCTCTGCCCTATCTTCCTGATTCTGCTTCCGGGCGATGGCGTTCCCTGTGCATGAAGCCCAGCATCGTTTTTCTTCTGGTATTTCTCACAGATAATTTCCTCCTGGGTACTTACAAGGAAATGTAAGTTGCCCTCTTAAACATGCCATCGAATCGGGTAAATAAAACACAATTTCAGAACAGCCTTTATTGAAACAATAAAATATGGGGATATTTTTTTAATTCTTATCTTAATAAAGTGCAACAATTTTGCAGACCTTCTCAAGCGTAATTTTAAACTTGGGCTGGCCACCTCGCCTAAGAGGAAGGCATTAATGCTTGCCAGGCGCATGGCCTTAGTCAAGGAGAACTTTAGATTAAATATATATATATATATGTATTGTACAGGCACCGTGGCACAGCCTGTAATCCCAGTGCTTGGGAGGGAGGGAAGTTGAGGCAGGAGAATCACAAGTTCAAGTCAGCCTGGGCAGCGTAGTGAGACCCTGTGTTAAGGTCTTCACCCTCAGTTGAAAAGCCAACCCCTGGATGGTGTGGGCAGCTGCTGCCTTGTTCTAGCACATGTGGTTGAATTTGTTTTCTGTGTGGGTCGCCGAGGGGTGATTTTATAGAAGGGGTGGGGTGGGGGGCTTGTGGTTGTGAGGGGGTGGACAACACTTAGTCTCAGGACATTTCCTGTGCTGGACCTCACTGTGGGAGAACAGTTGGGGCCAGTTGCCCGGAGGGGAGTTGTCCGGCCCCTGTTGCTGTATCGGGAGGTTGGGAAAGGGTCGGCTTGGCTTGCGTGCAGCCGTTAGCAGAGATGGGTGTGTGCCATGGTGTACCTAGGCCAGGCCTTCCTCATGTTCTGCCAACTTACAGCGCTCACTTTACCGGAGAAAAATGTGCATGACCCAGGTACATAAGTGTCTGAAATAGGCGTGCAAACCAGACAGCTACTGATAACAAGTCACAGGAATGTGTTTTAAAGCAACCCTTTACTTTAAATTTTCTTTGGGATTTTCATGTATAGTCATAAAGTATTTGGGTCATTTTTGCTTCCCTTTCCCTTCCCTTATCCCTACCACTTCCACCAAACTTCAATAATACCTTTTCCTACATGGAAGTCTTAATTGTGTGTGTGTATGTGTGTGTGT
>NW_026586383.1:4541266-4559730 GCF_907164565.1 Psammomys obesus
GGGGGGCACAAACATTTAGATCACAGTGCCTGTGTGCGTGTGTGCATGTATTCACCATGGTTTTGTTAATATTTTATCTGATGGGGTGAGTCCCTTCCCCATTTCCCTCCTTTTTCTAACTTGTCATTTCATGAATGCTGGTTCTTTTGTTCATAAAAACAATCTCACTGAGTTAGTTAATTAAAAAAATCTCGGTAGAATTTGCATTAGACTAATCATGGAATGCTGCCAGGGAAGGGGACAGACATCTCCACACCATGGCTGCCCTTCATCACCTGGGATTCGCAGTTCCACGCTCTGCGCTCTTCTCTGTCCCAGATGAGAATGGTGTTTTTCTTCCTGGAGGTCTTGGGTTGATGCCCGTAGACCTCGGGTCATACTGCTACTGTGGATGACCCCACTCTGCCCTGTATTTTCTGCTTGGCCATTCCAAGCACAGGGGATTGCTTTCTAAATTCACCACCTGCCTGGCCACCCTGTGGACTCACTGGCTTAAAATGTTTTTACAAGTCTATATTGCACTAAACAATGGATTTCATTGTGGCGTTTCCATGCATGCTCATAAGGTATTGACTCTATATCAATGGATTCCTCTCCATTACCTTCCTCCTCTGTCTGTAATGATCCCCACTTCAAGTCCCCACCTTCCCTCTCCCTCAATAGGTTTCATGTATGAGAGAAAGCCTGTGATATTTGTTCTGGTCAGACTTTATCTCACTGAGCATGATAATCCATTTTCTTGCAAGTGACACTGTTGTCCTTTTTTATAGATGAATAATATTCTATTGGGTACATACCACATTTTCTGTATCCATTCAGCAGTTGGTGGGCATCTAGGCTGGTTCCGTCACATGGCCGTTGTGAATACTGTAGTCATGAGTGTGCGAATACAAGTATCCGTGTGGTTATTGTGACTTTACCTGCGGTCATGTCAGCGTCTCTCTGTGGGCCTGGTTCACAGGATGTGAATGTCCACAGTACTTGGAAGCCTGGCTTCCCACTAAGGATGACTCTTCCCATGTCGCTTAGCCTTGCACACTTCCTGTTCATTTTCTTGTTTCCTTCTCCAACTAGCCAAGGAGGGAGGCAGGGTCGATTTTCAGAAATAAAAACACCCAGGCTCCCTTCCTATGTAGGAATTGTGGTGTGGACACAATTCCTAGGTCACTCAGCTTGCAAGGGCCAGAGCCTGGATTTGTGTGAGCCAGCCATCCCCTGGGGAATGGGCCTCCCTCTCTGCTTCCCTCGTCCTCTCTAGAAAGCATCGCTGAGCGCCTCTGTTTATGACCCAGTGCTGGGGGTCTCAGCTTTCCCAGATGGGGTCAAGGGTTACATTCTCAATGCTGCGACAAAGGCAGCTTAAGGAAGGAAAGGTTTGCTGTGCCCACGGTCTGAGGGGCTGGCTCACGGTTTGTGGGTACACATGGTCCACGGTGGTGGGGAGCAAGAGGCAGCTGGCCGCCCACAGTCAGGAAGCAGAGAGAATGAATGCTGGGACTCAGCTCATTTTCTCCCCTCAGTCAGTCAGAGTCTCTAGCCTTGGGGATGGCTCTGCCCAGGCATGGGGTGGGTCTTCCCACCTTAATCTAGGAACTCACGGAAATGCTTAGAGGGTTGTCATCTAGAAGGTCCTAGATCCTGCCAAGGTGACAGTCAATATTCCCACCCCAGGGCGCTTCCAACACCTGAGGCTTGGGTCCTCTCCCCTTCCCAGCGCACCTTCCTTCCCTCTCTGCTGGTTTTGCTGGTGGGTGTGTGGGGGAGAGGGAGCTCAAGTGCTTGAGGACCTTCCTCTGCAGTTCTAGATTGGAGCTGGTCAAGGGTGTAGGAGAGCCCCAGCTGACTGTGTGCCGGAGGCCTAGGCAGCTCTTCCCCTCGCCTGTCCCCACCGTCTGTGATGCCGTCACCTCGCATCAGGCAGGCACTCTTCTCCTGAGGGCAGGGATGTGGGGCGCCGGAGGCCCTCTGACGTAGCATGCAGAGGGTGATTCTTCTAGGGAGCTGTCACTCCTGACTCAGACTTTTCCAGATGGCTTGCTTGGCATTTCTAGTCGCCCTAGTTGAAGTAAATATTTGCAACAAACCCCTGCCATGTCGTTCCCCAGACTGTTAATATTTGGTTTGAGGTACTCGCAGAGGTTCATGTTTATGACATTTACAGAATGAAGGCTTGTTCACTTACGGCGGTTGTAATTTGCCAGCTCTCCTCCCGCACATGCGTCCCCCCTTCTGTTTACCGGGTTTATCCTCTGAGAATCCTGCTCACATGGACCCTTAGAAAAAACCCTGGTGTGAATGCAACCATGAGGACCCCACAGTTAATGCAAAAGTAGAAGGTGTTTGTTTTTGGTGTTTCCTTTTTTTTCTACTTCAAATTCCCTGCCTGTGGATTCAAATGACAGCCACTAACTAGGTAATGATCTTGGGATTAGCTGTCCACAGGGGAAGGATTTAGCCTCCTGCTGAAAACAGTGCAGCTATGTTGATGCTGCTGTGGGAAAGGCCCACAAGCCATGTAGCTGTCTTCTTTCTAATATTTTTTTTTCCAAGTAAAAAGATTGGGTAGAAAGGTTCCTGTGGTTCATTACGATCAAGACAGATTTTTGAGGCAGGAACTCACATAGCCTGGTCTGACCTTGGACTCTTTTTAAAAAATATTTTATGTATGTACGTATGTGTGAATATGTGTGTCTATACATACACACACACACACACATATATTCGCATGTATACGCATGCTGGAGTATGTGTATAGCACGTGTGTGCTTGGTGCCCGGGGAGACCAGAAGAGGGCATTGGATGCCATGGAATTGAAGTTACAGCTGTGAGCAACCATGCAGGCCCTGGGAACTGAACCCTGGTCCTCAGCAAGAGCAGCCAGTGCTCTTCACCACTGCACTACTGTCTCTCCTGGCCTCGAGCTTCCCAAGTGATGAACTCTTTGATTATCTGTTTCTGGGTCTTCACTTCTTCTCAGAATTTAGCAGAAGAGGCGTGGGGAAATAGCCCGGTCGGCGGAATCCGCGCCTGGGATGGGTGAAGCTCTGGCCGGGTCTAGGGTGATGTAAACTGGGTGTGGTGGTGTGTGCCGATGACCCAGCACTTAGGAGGAGGAGGAGGGTTAGAAAGTCAAGGTAATACTTAGCTACATAGTGAGTTTGAGGCCCAGCCCGGCCTACATGAAGCCCTGTCTCAAAAGATGAGGGTTATCTGTGAGCCTGTTTATTCACACACGTGCGTACATATTTGATGGTTTTGCCATCTCATCGCTGGCCACCTAAAAACATTAAATTGTATTTTGCGTTCCACCTCTACTTCGATCTCATAGGAAATAAGAAAGTTAGTGGCTGCTATGATTTTGTACTAAGCAACTTCTTAACATTAAAAAAAAAATCAATAGTCCCTTCACTGATCAGGTTTAAATCACATGGAGCGACGAACCTGGGCCGAGGCTTGTGCGTGTCGGGTCTGCGCCAAGTGTTCTGGGCACGCTACTGCTTCATCTTCACGGTGGCTTTTAAAGGTCAATATTATGATTCCTCTTTTAAAGATCAGGAAATTGAGGCTTAATGAGAACACTTAAATAACGCACCCAAGGTCACGTGGCTGCAGCGAAGCAGAGCTGGAGAAACAAAGGAGTGTCCAAGCCCAGGGAGTGTGCGTTCACTGGTCGGGAGTAAGCCCTCCCGTCAGTGCCTTTCTTCAGGCTCTTCACGCTTAGGCAAATGTACCCTGGTCACAGGACTAGGGAACTTGCCTCTCCCCTCCTCCACACTCCAGGTGAAAAGACGGGATGGGAGAGGACTGATGTGTCCTGGCTGCCGGTTGCCCGTTGCTTGCCCGGAAGGCACTGTTGGTGGGAATGTAAGTCAGTGCGGCCACGATGGAGCATAGTATGAATGCTCCTTTAAAAATTCAAAATTAGCACAGGATGGCAACAAAATAAAAGCATCCTATGATCATCTGTCCACAGAAACAGCCTTTAAGAAACGCCACAGCAGAGAGATCACAGTCCCTGCCTTTAGCTCTGCTTTCAGAAGACTCAATAAACACCTTAAAAACACAGAGACGAAAGTCAGTGCTTTGTCAGAGAAACGAAAGTGGTTCTGTAATCATACAGATCTTTGCATTGGAAAGCACACTAAACGAGGTGAAGACCGCAGCAGAAGACGTACCTAGTGAAACAGACAAGCAGAAGACGCGGTGAGATGGGAGACAGGCCCTTAGAAAACGCACGTGTGAGGTGTCAGCGGGTGCTCCGCCACAAACGGGGCCCGTGTCACACTCCCCATATGGCGCCAAGATCACTGCAGGGTACAGGGGGTGTGGAAAAGCCAGGAGTTAGGAGGACAGGAACAAGAGAGTGTCTTCTGGGTTTAACAGGCCTGCTTCGCTCACGAACTCAGGAGCAGTCGTGGCTGGCTGCACACGCTCAAGCCAGCGGACATGTTGTGTGGGGAAAAACCAACCCCTTGTTGATGACTTCTGGGAGATGGAGAGGTGGGTTTTTTTTTTTTTTTTTTGAGACAGTATGTCATGTAGCCCAGGCTAGCCTTGAACTTTCTCTGTAGGTGAGGATGGTCTTGAGCTTGTGATCTTCCTGCTTGTGCTGTCTAAGTGCTGGCATTATAGGTGTGTGCCACCACACCTGGTTTATGTGGTACTGGAGATAAACGCAGGATTTTGTGCAAACGCTCTGCTGACCAAGCCACGTTCCCAGACCACCCTCCCCAGACCTGCCTTATTGGAAAGTGTGTGTTTGTGATTGCTGCTGTCTCTGTGCCTTTTTCATCAGGGTTTATTTTTATGCATGTGCATGTCCATGTGTTTGTGTGAATGTATGCCTCCTGTGTACACTTGCTCACAGAGGCCAGACTAGGGCATTGGGGCCTCTGGAGCTGGAGACACAGGCACTAGGATCTGAACCCGGGGTCCTCTAGTTGAGAGCAGGGGCTGTCAGCCACGGATGCGTCTCTCCAGCCGCTGTCTGTGCGTCTTCTGGGTCTTTCTTTGCCATTCCCTAGCACATAGTAGGTAGTCAATGAGTATTTACTTGATAATTGTATACCACGGGATCGGGCCCGTCACCTACCTGCTCTTTCTCAGGCTAAATGATGCCCAGGTGGCAGCAAGAATGTGAACGTCATGTGGAATCAAACATTTGTGAACAGGAACTCCCTTCTCACAGTTCAGGGTGAAAAAAAAGGCCGTGTAGTCAGAAGCCTCCTTCTTTCTTTGCTCTCCTCATCACTGGCTCTCAGAAAACAAGGGTGCACTTGATTAGTGTGTGTGTGTGTGTGTGTGTGTGTGTGTGTGTGTGTTTGTGTTTCAATTCTTTTTCTGGGTTTTTAGAAGGAATGCTTTTCAATAATAGTGAAAATGATTCCCGGATTTTCACACACAACTCGGTGCATTACACGGTGCTGCTGCACCTTGCTTCCTACAGGGAACTCTACAACTTAGAGATCTTTTTCAGGGTCAGTGACTAGGGGTATTTTTCCATATCCTTGTACAGCTCAGTGTTTCACTGTGGAACCTGCCTCACCCTGACAGACAGGGAGGCTGTCAATGGTCCTCACCTTGACCTGTACTGTACTGCCCGTGGCTTCCTGCCCGTGTGCAGGACTGTAGGGAGGATTCCGAGACTGCAGCAACCCAGAGAGGGTGCTGAGAGCAAGATCTTCCAGTGCTGAGACGCCAGGCTCCTTTTTTCCCTCCTCGGAGAGGCCAGGCTCCTTTATCCGCACACACTCAGGCCTTGCTGACAACCGTGTGCTCAAACTTTTGCCGGTATGATGGATGAAACATGCCAAGGCATCTCTTTCACAGCGTTTGGACTTCAGAGGTCAGGCCTATGGGCCTCTTCCCCCGTTCTTCTCCCTCTAGCCCCTTTGAATCCCATGCTGTGGATCATAAACACTTGCTAACACGTGAAGTGGAACTTCCCTCAGTCGTCTGCCATCAGGACTTACAGTCAACAGCTGGCGTCTGCCGGGCTTTGGGATCTAAAGACCAGTGAGAGTCAATCTCTGAGCCAAGCTGTTGAAAATTCGAATGTAAACAGTCTTGGGTGGGGGGAGCTGGGGAGGGGCTTCCCAGGCCAGGAAGCGTTGAGCTCAGTGTGAAGGCGAAGGGAGGATTATCAACCTGGTGGGGAAGGGCTTCCCGAGAGAGAAAGTAGTGTAGAGACAGAGACCCCAAGCCCACTGCACTGGGGAGATGGCTGTTCGTGCCCATGGAAAGGACAGGAGACATTAGAGGTGAAAAGGAAAATTCAGGGGCAGTATTATTTTTGTTGAGAAAGGCTTGCACTTCATAGCCCCAGCTATTCTGGAACTCACCATGTAGACCAGGCTGGCCTTGAACTCACAGAGGCCCTCCTTGCCTCTGCCTCCTGAGTGATGGGATGAAAACTGCGGGCCGCCACGCCCCTTGATGTTACCTTTCTTAAGCGGGTCCTCGTGGGTTTCGGCCAAAGTGCAGTCAGACCTCCCCCGCGCCCGCATCCTTTCAAACTGATGAGGGGAAAAAAATCCAAGCGTGAAGGGCAACAGTCACGGGCCAGTTGCTGAGTTCTGACGCCTGTTGCTTGTTCTAGACCACTCCAGGCTCCCGCAGCCGAAGCCTCACTTTGCTCCCCCACGGAACACCCAGTTCTGCGTCTCCCTGTAGCCAGAGACACCTCAGTGCGGGCGCCCCCGGTGTTGTCTCAGTCACACATCACAAGTCGCCTGCCGCCGCCCGAAGAACCAAGAGTCAGTATCCCGGCCAGCTTCACGAAGTCAGAGAGGTAGGCCTTGCCCTTCCTGGGTTACACGCCCGCCTCCACGGGAGTCGGGGGCTGTGGCCATGGCCCTGGTGACTCCTCTCCCCTTCTGACCCCGTATGGGGCAGGAGTAACCTCCCAGCCACCCGCTTGCAGCCTTTCTTCCGGCGTGGGAGGACGGTTATGGTTATGGCAGGTCGTGGCAAGCCGTGAGGAGACCTCGATCCTTGCTCGGGAGGCAAGCAAGGCAAGTAAAGCGGGTCGAGGTGGAGCATCCGTCATGAACGTGTCCTGCGCAGAGCTAAGACGAGGCACGCATGTGCGGAGTCCCAAAACATCACGGGAAGGGCTGCCGCTCAGGAGCGGTGGTCCTGATGCTGGCATAGCTCTCCTTAGGAAGCCTCTGCTCCCTCTCTTTACTTCAGTGGGTCTGAACCTCACTCTCTACAGTTGTTGGAAGGGAATAAACAAAAAAAGCGCTATTGCCAGCCTGAGGGAGTTGTGGGGTTCACCGGGAAGCTATGCCGTGAGAGGAACAGCAGCATGTGCTGGGTTTTGTTTTTGAGGCAGTGCCAGCCTCAGACTTATCACATTGACTGAGGATGACCTTGAACTTCTGGCCTAATCTTCTTGCCTCTGCCTTGAAAGGCTGGGTTTATTGGTGTATGGGGCCGTGCTCAATTTTATGCAGTGCTGGGAATCGAACCCAAAGCTTCCTGTGTGCTAGGCGAGCGCTGGACCAACTGAACTACATCTCAGCCCCAACGCTATGTTTTATCCTTCTTGTGAGAGTCCCCCAGGAAGCTATGGGACCCTTAGTGTTCCTGTACCTTTCCCAGGGCAGCCGACTGTGCTGAGTGAGCGGAGTGGGCCCTGGTTGCCTGACTTGTGTCAGCTGCAGAGAGCTACTGCCTTGAAGCTCACTCTGGCCCAGGCCAGCGTCAGCATGCTGTCCCCTCGCTGTGGTGGTAGAGTCCTTGCTTTGTCTTGTGGTAGGATAGGCCACCCCCTCAGACATTTGAGGCGTGCACAGTGCTTTACTTTGTGAACTTCAGAAGCCACGTGGTATTCTGATCTCCAACTGCCTCAGTCTGACTCGGGTCAAAATCTTCAGCATCAGATTTGTATGTTTGTAAGAAAGTCTTTCTTCTTTAAAAAAAAAAATAGGTTTTATGTACATATATTCTCATATTGCCCCCAAAAGGAAAGAACAGAGTTGGAATTCTATTTAAAAATATTTTTAGATGTATTTTATGTGTATGGTTGTTTTGCTTACATGTATGTATGTGCTCCATGTGTGTGCAGTGCCCATGGAGGCCAGAAGGGGGCGTCAGACCAACTGGAATTATAGGCCATTGTGAACTGCCATGTAGGCAGTGGGACCTGTCCTTGGGTCCTCCACAGGAGGGATCTCTCCAGCCCTTAGGACTTTAATTGTCAGAGAGAATGCTCACTGTCTTGATGTGTAGTAAAAGCGTCTTTTAGCTTAATTGTATTATTACATTGGTCGATATAATAGATAGCATGTCTATTTGTTCATTTTTTTTCATAGATCCTTTTCAATATACTGTCACAGAAAAGGGTGGAAGCTTCCAAATTTATGCCAAATAGAACAATATGCTGCTCCAAGGTTTTGTACCACGAGTGTGTGTGTGTGTGTGTGTGTGTGTGTGTGTGCATGTGTGCATAAGTGTGTGGTGTTTATAGGGTCTCATATAACCCAGGCTAGCTGGAACTTAATTTGTAGCTGGGATAACCTTGAGTTTTAGGTCCTCTGGTCTGAGATGTAGGCATGTGCCATTACCTCTGGCTTATTTGTTTCTGGGGATAGAGCCCAGGTTTCATGCATGCTGGCCAAGCCCTCTGCCAACAAAGTAGCATCCCCAGACCTCCTCAACGTGTTTTTAAATTTGTGATAAAGAATTTTTTGAACAGAGATTGAACCAGCGTCCATGGGCTAGACACCCAGATTGTAGGCTAGAGAATGTTTAAGGCAGGTTCAACATTGTATTGCTTTGTTTCCAACAGTGAATCTGTCAGTATCTCCTGTTAGAATTTTTGTAGTGTGTGCATTAGTTACTTTTTTTTTTTTATGACTGAGCTTAAAATAGCACAACCAAAACAAAATTATAAAGATTTTATTTTGGTTTAGGATTTCATAGATCTGATATCCATAATGGCCTGAAAGGCATAGCTTGGGGTGGCAGGATCAGGAAGAGAGCCGATCATATTTCTATCCACACATAGGAAGAGGGGAGAATGGGGTGGGGAGGAGAGGAAGGTATATATTCTATCATATGAGAGAGAGAAGGATAGGGGGAGAAGAAAAGAGTTGCAAAAAGAAGTGAAGTGAAGAGAAGAGAAGAGAGAGGAGAAGAGAGGCTAGGCGCTGGTGGCACACACTTTTAATCCCAGCACTCAGGAGGCAGAGGCAGGTAGACCTCTGAGTTTAAGGCCAGCCTGGTCTACAGAGTGAGTTCTAGGACAGGGCTACACAGACAAACCCTGTCTCAAACAAACAAATAAACAAACACAAATAGACAAACAACCCTCTCTCCCCCCACAAAAAATAAAACCACAAAAAACAAGAAGAGAGAAGGAGGGGATAAGGGGTGAGGCAGGATTATAAGCCTTCAAAGGGCATCTTCAGTGATGGCTTCCTTAGCAAGATCTAAAGGTTCCATAACCTTCCCATCATCAATGGTGACCAAACGTTTAAATTCATGAGCCTCTGAGAGACATCTCTCACTCAGGCCATCAAAGCATATAACAGTATTGCCTTATTTTCATGTAGAACATGCCGAAACGTATTTTGCAGGTCCTTTGAGCCTCTAACCTTGAATCAGGAATGGGGCATAACACATGCCTGTAATCCCATCATTGGGGAAGTCCAAGCATGAAGATGGTAAATTCCAATCCAGCTTTAGTAACATAGTGAGAGCTTGTCTCAAAAAAAAAAGTAAAAGAAACAAATAAATAAGTAATAAATAAATAGAACATAATTTAAATTGCAGGTGAAATATATGTGTGTATGTGTATGTGTGTCTATGTGTGTATGTGTGTGTGTGTGTTTGTGCATGGGAGTGCAGTGCCAGAAGGTGCCAGAAGAGGGCATCTGATCTGAATCTCTAGTTATAGGGGTTGTGCTAGGAACCAAACTCAGGTCATCTGAAAGAACAGAGGACTTAAGCCACTCTTAATCCCCATGCCAGCTCCCCCCAACCCCAAAATTAATTTTAAGATGGAGCTTATGGTTATAGCGCCAGCCTTCAGGAGGATGAACCCCAAGGATGAGCTCAAGGTGAGGTACATAGTGAGTGCCAGCCAAACCAAGGCTACGTAGGGAGACCCCGCCTCAGAACACAAATACAGCAGCAACAAAGGCTGTTGAGGTATAAATGCTAATTATGGCAGCTGAGAAAGTTTTAGGGCATGGAGGGCTCCAGGGCCGTTTGAAAGCTTCACGTCCTGGCAATCATGGTCCCCATTACTCCTGACTGGAAAGAAGGCCATTCTATAGCATCTGCTGGCTTGTGATGCCATCAGATCCGCCATGAAAACTATCCAAGCGCATCTCACTCACTAATTCTCGACTGTAAAGGCCTTTGCTTTTTAAATTATGCTGAGTTTATCTCTAATGTAGCTGGAAGAAAATGGAATAGGGTTTTAACCCAGCTGTACAGGGAAGATAAACTTCTGACCACTGATGGAATGGGAAAAAAAATGGTCAGACATAAGACAGATGTGCCCGAATATCAGAAGAATAAGAAAAATAACCCAGCCAAAGGCAATGGAATAAATATTAAATGGAATGTCACAGTAAGGGTGAAAATAATGGGGCACTTTAAAAGATTAAGTGGTAATAATCTAAAATATAAAGAATTGAAATACCAGAGGTCAGTGCCCAGCATTCTCACAGAACGGCACTAGGAGAGACGGGTGTGGGGGACTCAAGATGTGACGCTGCCCTAAAGGACAGGCGTGTTCTCAGCGGCAGCTTGAGAAATGAAAAGTAAGGTGACTTTTCTGGGGAGGCGTCTGCTGCTCTAGCAGGTGATGGGTGATGGAGAGCAGGGCCTGAAAGCGAGGTGGAGTGAAGGCTCAGGCGACGGCTTTACTGAGAGGATCCGACAGCTTGTACTCTGAGGGTTCCGAAGTCTGGTAAGGCGTACAGCCACAAGGACAAGCCCCACATGGCCAGAGCATGCTTT
The DNA here is from genome assembly GCF_907164565.1 of Psammomys obesus. Classification (NCBI taxonomy): domain Eukaryota; kingdom Metazoa; phylum Chordata; class Mammalia; order Rodentia; family Muridae; genus Psammomys; species Psammomys obesus. Next base: position 4,552,244 of record NW_026586383.1, read on the forward strand.
TCCATGTGAATAACCACAGCCCAGGTAAACTCCCTCTTATCTCTGAGGATAAGAGGGGGGAGCACGGAAGCAGATCCCAGCACCAATTCTGTGTTTTGAAGAAACTGAGGTCTCAAGACTCTGATCTTGTTTTCTTGGAGTGTTCTCACAAGCACTCAGAAGTCCCTTTGCATGACTCCATTCTTGGGCCGTGTTCCCAGGAAGATTTCAGCTGCCTCCGGTTGGGGTGGCCAGAAGTACTGGTTTCGTGGCTTATTGCATCAGGCAATGTGGAGATGCGTGTTTAAAAAGGGCGCGGGACGGCTCAGTCAACCTCAGTCAACGAGGTGCTTGCCGTGGGGACCCACATAAAAATGCCACGTGTGACAACGTGTGCTTGTAGTTCTGGGGGACAGAACAAGTGGATCCTGGGGTGGGGTCGGGGGCTGGCCAGCCAGTCTAACGTCATCAGCGAGTGCCAGGGTCGGCAAGAGACCTTGTGCCAGAAACGATGGTGGTGAGGCGACTTAGGGCGGCATCTGGATGTCAGCCTCTGCCCTCCACATGTACCCACATGGCGAATGTGCTCCCCCAGCTAAACACAAAATAAAAAGCCATGTCTTTCCATGGAGCTGGGAACTCTGTCCATGAAATATATCCATGGGGTTGGGGGCAGGGAAAATAAAGTTTATCAGGATATAGATCTATTCTTGAGGTCATATATTATGTTAGAACACGATGCACACAGATAAATGTAAAATACTTTAAGAAAACAGAAGAAAGGATAGACAATAGTTTATTTGATGTACTGAATTTGTAACTGTCTCAGATAAAAGCCGTGCTAGTTTTGCTGCATAGACACGAATGTGTGGGAATAGGTCAGAAGAGTCAATGTACAGAATCTTATGCATCTGTTATACCCTGGGTTCATTTTACTGAGCTGCACCTGTTTGAAATGATTCCTAGAATTCAGGATTTTACTTGTAGCCCAAAGTCTAGACATGGACCTTGGGCAGCCGCGTAGCTCTGCTAGTCATCTGACTCCTGTCTCCTGGCCTCACACACATGCGGAAGCCTTCATCTACAAGTGATAAATAAAGACAGTATAATGGAGGTAAAATATTACATTAACAATGTCAATACTGATAATATGGAAATGTATAATATATACTCACACACACACACAACCTTTTCTGGGGAGTGTGAGGCTCTGCCTTGCTCTGCAGCTCTATCTTGCTAAGCACTCCTTTAGTCAAGGCTGACCACGAGCTCAGAGCAATCCTCCTGCCTCTTTCTCCCCAGTGCTAGGATTATTGGTGTGTATCACTATATCCAGTTTTCTGTTTTTCCATCGAAGGCTGGGTCTTATTTCTGGCGTATTTGGAGCACAGCGTAGTAGCTGGGCATGCTGGCTCATCAGACTTGTCTTCGCTGCCTCTCTGTAGCTGATAGAATCCTCTAACAGTGGAAAGCGGAGCCCTCAGGGTTGCCCAGGTAACCTGCTGAGCTCTGAGAGGAGAACCCTGCGGATGGTTCTGGGCTTATCAGGTGTTCCTTGGCTCTTCTCTGACTGGTTACGTTGGTGAGTATCTAGTCACATGAATGTGTGATGAGGGGAAAGAGACGTTGGAGTGGTCACCTGCATGTTGCCCTGGAGGTGTTATAAGAACCTAATACAGCTCTAACACCCAGTGCAACTCCCTGGTTACCTAAGCATGTGATGAAGGAAATACGATATTCACTGTATATCTATCTATCTATCTATCTATCTATCTATCTATCTATCTATCTATCTATCATCTGTCGTGTATGTTTTACCTGTACATGTGTAATGTATGTATGTGGACCACATGCCCATGGAAGTCGGAAGAAGGTCCTGGCTCCCCTGGAACTGCTTCTGAGCCACCATGTGGGTACTGGGAATTGAACTCGGGCCCTCTCGTAGTGCTCTTAGCCACTGAGCCAGCTCTCCAGACCCATCAGTATATATATATATATATTTTTTTTTTTAAATCGAGGTTGAAAGAATGGAGAGATGACGGGGCAGTTGGGTATTTGCTGTACAATTGTGAAGACTGGAGTTCGGATCTCAGCACCCATGTATCAAGTTAGGCATGTCTGCAGCTCCCAACTCTGAGGGCACAGAGGCAGGAAGACCCTTGGGACTTGCCGATCTACAGCCTGGCCAAGAAAAATGTGAATCCTAGACTCAGGGAGAGACCCTGCATCAGAGGAAAAAGGTGGGGTGCAGTGGAGGAGGACACCTGGCGCCCTCTTCTGGCCTCCACTTGCACTCACAGTTCTGAATACAGTCACATATACTGACGACACACATATGTGAATCTTTTTTCCCCTATATTATGGCTGTCACATGTCTAGTTCATAGTTACGGGTTTCAGCATGCCTTATATTTTTTTCAGGAGAAGCTTAGTTGATACAAGTTCAGTGTGATTTTGATGAAATTGTGATTTGCTGAAAAACAACAAAATTCAATCCTAAATATGTTCACATTAGCACCCCATTAGCACCTTACCTGAATCAGGTAAGCCAACGTGGCTCCAGGGAAAAGAAGCAGGCAGCCTCACCCACAGACAGATTTTTGTAGTTGTGTTGGTTGAGGCTTCAGAAACCGCATGGAGCTCGTTGGGGAGATTTTGGATCCGGTAGCTTTGTGGAAGGTCACCCTTCCACAAAGTGCAGAAACGCAGCAGTAAGAATCCGAGTGCATTTAACGTGCAGCTTCCAGCAATGAGTGGTCAGCAACTATTTTAATTTGTATATTTGCGTGTCTGTATGAACGTGTGCCATGTGTGTGGGGGGGTATCTGAGGAAGCCAGAAGAATATATCGGATCCCCTAGAGCTGGAGTTAGAGACGGTTGTGAGCCACTTTGTGGATGCAGGGAACTGAACTCATGTCCTCTGGAAGAGCAGCCAGTGCTCTTAAATCACGAGCTATTTCTCCAGGACTCTTAAACTTTTAAGTTTCATTTTGTGTCCAGATCTGCAGACAGCTGTTGGTTACAGGGTATGTAAATGCAGTGGGGCTGTGAAATTTAAAGTATTATGCAGTAAACCTTTTATGGGAGTAATATATGGAGGTGTGTGTTACGTGGTTCCGGTTCCGTGAGAATATGTGTTTCTTTGTGTAACGGCCGTGTCATGTTTACTCTCACAGGGACGGTCCCTTAATTAAGTTGCCATCTTTACAGATGGCCGTTTTCTCAGGGTCTTCTTCCTCCTGGATGGTCTGAGTTGATCCTGGTTGGTTCGGATGCGGAAAACGCCTGGGGAGAAGTCCTGATTCACGGGCAGCCGCTGTAAACCATCATGCTAACACATTTTATGAGGTGATTAATCTTAAGGTAGTGATCTGTGCCGACAGCAGGGACTTTAGACAGGCCTGTCACCAGGGAAACCACAATTAATACAGCACATATGTCTTCCCCCTGTGAGCAGGGTGACCCATTTAAATCATGCTCTGCATTAAAACTGTGCCCTTTGGGGTAAATGGAAAGAAGGAACTATATCAAGTATTTGCTAATTTTCTTCATTTTATTTAGTTTTGGGGATGGGGCCTCATATAGTTCAGGCTGGCCCCAAACTTGACAACATAGCTGAGGATGGTCTTGAACTTCTGATTCCTTGACTCCATCTTCTGAATGCTGGGATTACAGCCGTGTGCTATTACCTGGTTTATGTGGTGCTAGAGGTGAAGCCAGCGGCTTTGTGCATTATATACAAGTGCCCTACCCACTCCACACCCAGCCTTGTAGCATGTTTTTGGGTAGCACTTTACCATGTCTCTAAATTATAGGCCAGTGAGATGGCTCTGTGGTAAAGGCACTTGCCAGGAAGCCTGATGACCTGAGTTGGATCCCTAGAATTCACTCTCACGCTAGAAGAAGAGAACTGACTGCCCCAGTTGTCCTCTGGCTTTCACAAGTGTTCTGTGGCATGCCTCCTTCACCCCAAATAAATAAACATAAACAGAAAATGGAAAACAGATTACGAGGACTTTCAGTGTAAGATGGGGGACGAGCCGCTGTTTCCCCATGAGGTGTGAATGAGGAGACTCAGGAAAGGGCAGACTAGACTATTCATAGGAGAAAGAGAGAGAGAAAGGCGTCAGACATCACGGGGGAAGTGATAGGACAGTTAAAAAGTCAGAGAAACAGAAGGAAGACTTTTAAGAAACAGGAAGTTTCATGAGACTCCCTGAGCAGACAGGGGACAGGAAGCCACTTCTTAAAGGTAAGTCAGGTGGCCCTCGAGAGAAGGGATGTTGGTCCCACCCACAGGACCAGCCAACAGTTCTTGTATGCATTGGATCTGCTTGTGATCTAGGAGAGGACTCCTCTGACAGGTCAGTGGTAAAAGACCTGTTTTGTCACACCCCATGTCGAGAGGGCCGGTAGCCCTCATGAGAGCACACCTGTTATTTAAATTGAGCTGTTTTGGGGGGTGCTGATAATAAGGAACAGGGAGCCCGAGGTGAGCCCCCTCAGCCCCAGGGGTGGGAGCAGTGTGGGAGGCTGTCTTGGATTCCAGGAGAACCAGATGCTAAGATTGGAAGCTCAGAGGACAGGGCCCTCATCTCAGACAGTGTTACGAGGGGGGGGTGGCCTTGCTCTTAGATTGCTGGCACGCCTGTAATCCCAGTGTCCGGAAGACAAGAAGCAGGAGGGTGCTTCAGAGGGGAGGGAAGAGCAGTACACGCTCTGAATTTGCTGAGCCATCACTCCAGCCCCGAGCCATGTATTTTGGAGCATGAGTAGGAGGTGCAGAGAAGTGATTGCTTCTAACAGGGCACAGTGCATAAGATCCTGTCGGTGACTTTCCTATTGCTGTGATAAGGCACCGCACCCAAGGCACCTTACAGAAGGAAGTTTGTTTGGGGCTTGCCATTTCGGAGGGCGGGTCCATGACCGTCATGGCACGGTGCGGAAACCTTATGTCTTTGCTTCTTGCTTTTCCCACGCTGGAATGGGGTGGGCTTTTTGAAACCCAAAGTCCACTCCCAGTAACAGACCTCCTCCAGCATGGCCACACCTCCTAATCCTCCCCAAACAATTCCACCAACCACAGATCAAGCATTTAAGTGTACGAGCCTGTGGGGGTCATTCCCGTTCAACCCACCAGAAGCCAAATCCTAAACTGGTGGTGGTGTAGAGGTTTAGGTATGATGGTTGCTAGCATGTTTTCTTGGAGTTTTTCAGAATATTACAACTGGGGGGTAGGGGACGAGTTGAGTGATTTGATTCGAGGAACCAGTTTCCATGGTTACAGAGGTTGTTGAGAACAAAACCCACAGCTGAGCTGCAGGCTGGAGCCCTGAGGAAGAGGCTTAAAGGTATGTGTTGGCAAATCACCTGCCTTGCTGGGAGGTGGCCAGTCTTGTTCTGTTTCCGCCCTGAGTGGATTGATGAGATCCACTCATCACCACACGAAAGGCCATCTGCTTTTTTCATGTCTGACAACTGAGGCCTTAACTTTATCCAACCAGCAGCGTCATAGAAACCTCCAGAACTATGGTGAGAATGTCCTTAGTTGGAGCAGGAAGTCCTCCCCACTGCGGGTGGCGCCATCCCCTGCCTGGGATCCTGGGCTGTGGAGGATGGGGAAGGGTCAGGCAGCAGCTTGCACGCGTTCCTCTCTGCCTCTTGACTACCTGTGTGATGGGGGCTTTAAGCTCCTGCAGCCTTGATTTCCCACCGTGGAGGACTGCTCCTCAGAGTACAGGGCAGAAGAAACCTTTTCTCCTTTAATTTGACATTGTCAGGGAATCTTCTCACAACAGGCAAAGAACATAAGACAGTGACCACCTATCTGGGCACCCTGGCCCTGCCACGGTGCCACAGAACTAAGCATCCTCCACCCCCTAGACTGACAAATCCTGCTTGAGGTTTTCCTGCCATGTCTGCCACTGCCTGGACATGGCTTCAGGCCAATAGAAAGTCTTTATTAGCCTGTAGGTGCCTACACTTGGTGTTTGGACCTGAGTGCAGTTCCGAACCTTTCTCAGGGTGAGCTGCTAAGCACAAAAACCCATCTCCTAGGTTGGCACACTTCAGTTAACAGGAACAGTTAGCAGAAGCAGAACTACAGAAGCCAACAAGCGAGGCTAGTTCACTTAGGCACTTCCCCGGAACTATGACTTTGATGGATTAGGCCTTTGTTCTTTGGCAGCATGGCTGCCTGTGTGCAGGGTTCCATTTGGGCGTCAGTTGTGCTGAGGTCTGGGGGTCCTCGTTACCTCCCTGGGCCTGCTCCTGGAAAGCTGAAGGCACCTGACAGTTACTGACCAAATCGTGGGTGGCCATTGTATCCTCACACAGGCTGTCTCCAGAGTGGGGTGGAATGAAGCCCCCAACCTGGAACCAGGTAGCCCTAGGGTGCACTTTAAACCTCTAGAATTGTGACCCCAGTGTGAGCAAACTCGATATGTGCTTTTCCTGCCGGCCCTCCTTGTGGCTGGGACACGGCTGGCTGCCGACCCTGCCTCTGCTCAGGGGAGATTTGGGGTTCTCACACCTTTGCAGCTTCAGCACATTTTGTTCCTCGTTGCTTCATAGGAAGCTAAGTGCTGGGTTATTGTCTGTCATGGTCTGTGATACAGAAGGCAGATTTGCTATTTTCCCACAAGCGCTCAGAGGCCTTGAGACAATAACTGGCTGCATGCCAACACATGGGCCAGGAGGGAAGCTGGCCAAGTCCACCATGGCATGGGAGCTGCACTCCCTGGCTGGGTTTTAGCGTCGCGTTCTGGGAGATCCGGGCGAGCATTTCCTCCAGTGGCTCACAACATATGCTAGTGGCTCGCTCTCATTTAAAACGTGTTTTTTCTTGTTTTGCTTCTGCAGAGTGGCACACTGGCAGTTCCCTTACCCCCCACCTCCCATTAGATGCCCAGCAGCTTACATGTGGTGGCTGCCATAACTAGCCCAACTGTCAGCTGACTTGCCAGACCTGCCTGGGGCCAGTGCTTGTGGCTCCGAGCTGCCTTTCTCTAGTTCTTCCTCTCTGAGGGGTGACATCATTTGTTCCCACTTTCCTGGTAGAGGCTGAGGGTGCTCTGCTGACTGCAGATCTGCTGCTGACAGGAAAGTCCTGTGAAGCTTGGGGTCTCAGAAGACGGTGGCTCAGTCAGTGAACGTGGTTTCTAGACAAGCATGAGGACTTGTGTTCAATTCCTGGGACCCTCGTTATTAAAAAAAAAAAAAAAAAAAAAAAAAGGCTAGCAAGCTAGGTTATAGTGGATGATGAGTTTAATCCCAGAAACAAGGAGCTGGAATGAGGCCAGAGCAGCCTTTAAGGGAGCCTGTCTCAAAGTAAGGTGGGTGGCACCTTAGTAATAGCAGCCAAGGTTGTCTCGTAGCTTCCCACGGACATGTGTACCTGCCTACCTATGATGGGTGTGTGCATGCATGAGAGTCACATACATAGACCCAGACATGCACACACACACACACACACACACACACACACACACACACACACACACACACAC
>NW_026586383.1:4559740-4560131 GCF_907164565.1 Psammomys obesus
CACACACACACACACACACACACACACACACACACACACACACACACTCTGACCAGAACCCTCTTCTCTACTCCAGGACATTTGGGACAGTGCTTGTCTTCCTGTAGTCTCGGGCCTCCCAAATTGACCCTGTGGTGAGGTCAGACTTCTTCCATGGCCGCCCGGGATGTCGTGGCCACCGGGATCCCCTTCCTGGGGACAGAAAGCAGCAGCTTAGAGCCTGCAACTGTTCCTCAGCCTGGAGCGTGCAGAGCAGTGTGGCCTTGTTTCCTATCTCTCCCCCACCTGCCTTCCCTTTCAGGCACGCCAGCCCAAGTTCTGGGCTGCAGGTGGCCAAAGACAGCGGTGGATGGGTGGATGGGTGGATGGGTGGATGGGTGGATGGGTGGAT
>NW_026586383.1:4560141-4597263 GCF_907164565.1 Psammomys obesus
GGTGGATGGGTGGATGGGTGGATGGGTGGATGGGTGGATGGGTGGATGGGTGGATGGGTGGATGGGGCACACAAAAATCATGGACTTAAAATGTTATTGGACTGGTGTGTTTGTATGTGTGCACACTCACGTGTATGCATGTATGAATGTCTGTGTGTGAATATATGGCTGTGTGTGTGTGTGTGTGTGTGTGTGTGTTTCTGGGAGCGTATGTGTCTGTGTTTGAGTGTGTGTATTGCCTTGAGTGTGTGCATGTGTATGTGGAGGCCATGGTCGATGTTGAGTGTCTTCCTCTATTACCTGTTCTTCACTTTTTGACACAAGAGCTCTCACTGACCCTGAAGGGCACTGATTTGGCCGGGCTTCAGGATCTGCCTCTCTGCCTCCCCACGGCTGAGGCGGTAGATGTGCGCCGCCCTGGCTTTTTGAATGGCTATGGATGACCCAAATGCAGGTCCTCACGCCGTGTGACAGACATTTTACCGGCTGAACTCTCTCTGTCTCTCTCACACACTCATAATTTGGCAACTGTGACTCTGTTTCTCATGCATGAACTCTATAGATGACAAGGTCAACTCAAAATATTAAAAGCGTGGACACCCTGTTAGGGCCAGAGTACTCGCAACACCGGCCAGACACATTTCACACGTAATTTCCATGTAGTGGTAGTTGCTGTTAGCCGTTGACCTACATGGAATGCTTTATTCCATGTGCCATTGTATGAAGAGCAAAACAAACACTGCAGCAGATAATAAGTGTGTGCCCTATGAGCCTGGGCGGGAGGGGTTGGATCTGAGCCCTCGGGCTGCTGCGTGACACTTGGGAAAGCCATTTGGCCTTCTTCCCTTCCTGCGAGATTAAGTCACCATACCCCATACCCAGCTCTAAACTGCACTGATCTTTAAGTCAGAATGCAGTGTCACAATGAAAGGCCAGTGTGGTGTCTTTTGAGCATCGTTCTTCCCTGTGGCTGCTGCCATTGACGTTTTGTTTCGTTATTGTTCATGTGTTCCGGTATTGCGTGTACGTGTGTCTGTACACTGTGTACAGGCCTGGTGCCTTCGAGGTCCCGTGAGGGTATCAGATCCCTTAGGACCGGAGTTATAGATGGTTGTGAGCAACTTCGTGGGTGCAATCAAACTCAAGTCCTGGGAAAGGGCGGCTGGCGCCCTTAACCACTGAGGCATCTCGCCAGCCCCTTGCTTTCATTTTTGTTTCGCTATCCAGTGTGAGGCCTTGGTCTTGTGATGCTGATTTGGTTCTTTATTGTTTTGTCTGTGATGTGAGTGAGTCTGGGTGTGCTTGTGCCACAGTGCTTGAGTGGGGGTCAAGTCAGCTCCCTCCTTCCATCTTGTTTTTGAGCCAGGGTCTCTCTGCCATGCTGCATATGAGGCTGGGTGGCCAGTGGGCTTCTCAGCGATTCTCTTGTCTGTTTCCTGTCTCACTATAGGAGTGTTGGGTTTACAGATGCACACCATGGCAAAGGATACGGTTTTAATACGGGTCTGCAAAGATGCCTTCCCATGCTATTTGTTTCTCCTTCTTTCTTCTCCTCCTTTTCTCCTCTCTCACCCTCCTTCCTCCTCCTCTTCCTGCCCTTTTCTCTTCTCCATCTTTCTCCTCCTCGATCTCCTTCCTCCTCCTTGTTGCCCTGGGCTCATGCCCTTATGCACACTAAGCAAGCTCTACCACTAAACTGCACGCCCAGCTCCTGTATTTCTTATTTATTGTTTGCTGTGGTTCTAATATAAAACAGGGAGTGTGATTTATACCGGTTGATTTGTAGGGATAAAGGCAGAATCATAAAAGTAAGCAAAAAATACCGTCTCAGTGTTGTGGAAGAAAAATAGAAGTTGCCTCATTTTTCTGCGCATTTTTCTAACACAGTAATTACCCTTCTGGCATGCTATCGGGGAAACAATTTCTTTCTTTTCTTTGTGGCTATTGTATAATCATTCCGGCATACCTGGGGATAAACATCTATCCACTTAACACCCCCGAGATGAGAAGATGAGGTGTAGATTTCTTACTGACAGAGAAATTATCCCAGTAGGGCAAGGGCGTGTCACATGCAGTGTGCTAACACTGGGGTCAATGAATCCCAGCGGTAACACTGTAATTACATGGCTTTTCCTTTGAGGTTCTAGAAAGAACTGATAGACTAAGCTGTGAGGTATTACAGTTGTATGGAATTCTGGCTAGACATATATTGATGGAGGACCCTTGAGAGCCAGAGTTTAGACGTGAAAGGAGGGCCCTGCCGACCTCCCTGGAGAGTCACCAGGCACCAAATTATCTATTACAATCATTTGCCCAAGTATGATGGGGAAGGCTTTTGTTTGGTTGGTTGGTTTTGTTTTTTTAGTCTTTGGAGAGGTAACTGAAGTGTTACTTATTTCTATCACCAATACATTAGATTCCTTAATTGTTACAAAATACATGTGAGACGAGCCTCAGGACCCCACCCAGAAGCTGAGATACAGCCATGACAGGGACCCTTATGACAAAGTCCATAGAGGAGGAAAGAGTAATTTGACAGCTGCCATGGACAGCATGAAACAGTTACTCTTTCCTGAAAACTGCCCCATCCCCACTTGGCATGTTCTCTTCCTAACTGAAGCCCAGCAGGGGTTTTATTTGTTTGTTTTTCATATTACAGTTGTTTACTTTTCCTGAATTCCCAATTGTGTTTTGATACAGGGTATCTTTTTAGTGAAATTTAAATTTTTTTTTTACATAGTCAAATTGCCAGTTAGGGATTTAAAATTCTCTGTAAAAGTTATTTGATTTTTCTGGTGTGTATGTTTGTGTACATGCATACACATTTGTGTGTGCGCTTGTATGCATGTGGGGTGTGTGTGTGTGTGTGTGTGTGTGTGTGTGTGTGTGTGTGTGTGTGTAGGACGGGTCTGTGTTACATTCCTCCTCGGCCCCTCCCACCTCGTGTTCTGAGTCAGGATCTCTTCCTGACCTGGGCCTCACTGATTCAGGTAGTCTGACTGGTCAGTGTGCTCCTGTGACCTGTGTCTCTGTCCCTGATGTTCAGTGCTGGGATTACAGCCTGAGCAGCCACGTCCTACTTTTATGTGGGGCCGGGGATGAGGGCCTCATGGTGTCACGGACAGCATTTTACCAAGCGAGTCTTCCAGCCAACCTGGCTTTGGGATTCTACTTGTAAAAAGACACCGTCCTTATTTCAAAGGCTTTTATGGTTCCCTGTTAAAGCTCCTTATTGATATGTATCACATACTGTGAAACCATCAAGTTCACGGTTGAGTGGGTTCCAGTGAAGTGTGAGAGTGTGTGTGTGTGCACACGTGTGCTCATGCACATGCTTGCACTGGGGCTGAGCCACTGAGCTACCATCACACTAAAGCTTCCTCTCAGTCTCAGTGACTTGATGATAGTACCGAAACTAGTCTAGGGTACTTCAGTCCCTGTGGCTTAATTCTTGTTTGGTGTTGAATTGATCTGGAAAAGGACATTAGAGGGACGTCCCTGAGGTTGGGGAGGTAGCAGATCAGTGGTTGAGTGCTTGCTGCTCTTGCAGAGGACTGGGGTTCCCAGCACCCACATCAGACAGCTCACCATCACCCGCACAGTCACGGGGGACCCAGCGCCTCCTTCTGGCCCCCAGGCATACTGCACTCACATGCACTTGTAAATAAAAAGTAAATGCTTTCAAAGGGTTGGTTGGCTACGCACCTCCCTTCTCTTCTGCTGTTTTGCATTGCTGTTTGTTCCATAGCCCATCTCCCCACCCCCCTTCTGACACCACCATCGTATTCACCATCTTTCTATTTCTGTAACAAATAGCCAAGATAAAAGCTTTCAAACAAAAGGGAAAGTCTCATTTGGAACCCACACTTTGGTGTCAGTTTTGATCAGGCTCACCCAGCGATTTGAGGCTCCTGCCGTGCGGGGCAGCACATCATAGGAGAGGTTATCTCATGGCCCAGATATGAAGGAGAGAGAAAGAGAAAGAACCTGAATCCGACAGTCCCTCCAAATGGCACACCCCAGTGACCTAACCCTCCCCCCCATCGGCCTGCACTGCACCCAGCACCGAACACGCCTGGGTTGCATGTTAAATTGAGCATTTGACCCCACCTCTAGCCCTCTCTGGTTTCGCACTGGCCCTTGGTGCTGGCCGCAGGCTGCTCTGCCATGCTAACATATCAGCCTGTCGTCATTTTAGATCACGTGTTCATACTGTAGAGCCAGCATACCTTACAGACCCGGGCCAGACTGTGTCAGCCGTTTCTGAGTGTTTCTGTGAGAGAGTGTGCACACTGGTGTGTGGAGGTCAAAGGGCAGCTCTGGGTGTTGTCCCCGGCTTTCCACTCTGTCTGAGCCTGGGTCCCCTGTCTGCTGCAGCATACAGCAGGCTGGCTGGGCTGTGCTTCTGGAGACCCTCCTGGCTCCCTTCGTGTCTCACCATAGGAGCCTGAGGACAGTAGACGCACACACACTGCTGTCTTCAACTCTGCAGTTGGGTGCTGGGGATTTGAACTCCGGTCCTTGCCCTTGCCTGGCATGTGCCTTACCCTCTGAGTATTCTCCTCCATATTTGGGAAGGTTTTTCCTCTGCAGAAATGGATCCTGCTTAGTTCTTAGACTGTGGCTGCTGCTCTTCTGAGGACTGTGTTGATCTTATGTCACTTAGGAATTGAGTCTAAGACACAGCTTTTCTTGGAACAGGCACTTGGCCTAACACGCCGTATTCCTTATTCCTTTGTGTCTCTTGGGAGCATCTCAAAGCCTATGGGCCCTTCGTGTTCCTCTCAGTTGCAAAGGGTCTTTCTCTTTGTTGCTTCAGAAGATGGGATTTCTGAGCTGGACTTGGCAGCTCATGTCATCTCAGCACTTGGGAGGAGGAGGCAGGAGACTCTGAACTGACCACACAGTGAGCCTGAGGCTGGACTGAGCTACATGAGACCCAGTTCAAAATTCCATTGAACTTATTGACTTTGTTAGGGGCATGGGTGTGGGCTCCGTGGAGGTGAGAGGACTTTTTGTAGGAGTTAGTTCTCTCTTTTTACCAGGTAGGTCCTGGGGATGGAGCTCAGGCTTTCGAAGCAAGTGCTTTTACCCGGCTGCCCATCTTGCTCATGCTGGCCTTACTTGTGATCCTCCTGCTTCTACCTCCCCAAGACTGGGATTTCAGATGTGACCACCATCCCAGCCTTCAAGATAATTCTGAGCAGTGGTGATGTTCAGAGCAGCGGTTGTGCTGACTCGTGTCTTAGCTCTGTTTCTACTGAGATGCTTCTAGCGTCTCTGTGAGGCATGGAATCCACAGCTGTGGATGAGTGTATTGATTTAAATTTTTAATTTTATTTTATGTATATGAGTGTTTTACCTGCACGTGTGTGTCAGTGCCCATGGACACCAGAAGTGGGTGTCAGATCCCTTGGAATTGGATTTACAGGCAGCTGTGAGGTGCCATGTGGGTGCTGGGAGCTGTACCCAGGTCCCCTGGAAGAACCCAGTGCTCTTAGCTGCTGAGCCATCTCTCCAGCCCTGTGTTGATATTTTACCTATATTACCTGGTGAATAAATTCCTGGAATCCAGGAGAGAGATTACTTTTTTGTGTGATATGTAGGACTGTAGGCTGAGTGAATCATTGGGGTCTCTGGCTACAGTGGAAGTGAAACAGCACACACCTGCCAGTGAGGCAGGACAGGCAAAGTTAATGAATACAGGGGTCTAAAGAGTCAAGCAAGACCAGCATAGCACAATGTTAGAGCTTTTGCTGAAGAGTTCAGTCAGGGGGTGGAATTTTTAAGTGTCTTTGTAAAAGTCATTTATTTTTATTGTTTGTAAGTATGTGTATTTGCGTGTAGAGGAATTTTAATTCAGCATCGCTGCTCTGGCAAGAGATCATATCCAAAGACCTTTTAGGTCTGTGTGATCTGGCTGGAATACAAAATGCTTTTAATCCAGGAGACAGAGGCAAGAAGATCTGCGTTCAAGGCCAGCCTGATGTAGGGCAAGTTTCAGGTAAAGAAAAGCTTAGGTCCAGGCATGGTAGTACACACCTTTAGTCCCAAACAAGGAAGGTAAAGTTAGATTGTAGAAGAAGCACCCATGTTTGAAAGTGATGTCTAATTGAGTGGCAGAAAAAGAAAGTGACGAATCAGAGAAAGATTTGACAGAATAGTGTACATCCAACTCTCAAGAGAAGAGAGAGAAAAGGGAAGCTACTTAAGTGGCAATGCAGAGAGAGAGAGAGAGAGAGGAACCAGTTTTATCAGAGTTTAGAGAGAGATGTTGGATGAGAGAACAAGTTAGACACAGGTGAAGACAGAATGAATCAGAGAATGAGAAGGAGCCAGGAGATTAAAGCAGATTACATGAGTTAGTTTGGGGCCAAACAGAGCAATTCAGGGACCGTGAGAGAGCCAGATTGAATTAGTCAGCTGAGAGAGGAGTTTGAGCCAGAACTGCTGAACCAGCCAGCCCAGAGCTCAGTAGGAACAAGAAAGGGTGAGCTTATTAAACAGTAAGTCTCAGAGGCTGAAACCATTCTAGGCTTAGGTTAGGCTGTATGGAGGCTGGAAGCTTCTAGGACTAGGCCTAGATTAGCAGGACGAGGCAGTAAGCCTCCCAGACAACAATTACCTCAGGAGAATAAGAGTTCCCTTTACATTTGCATGTGTGACTGTGGGTTCATGCGTGTGAGCACAGGTGCCCACAGAGTGGGGAAGACATGCTTCATGGCCTGGAATTGGAGTTACATGTGGCTGTGAGCTGTCCCAAGTGAGTGCTGACCTCTGGTCTCTGCAAGAACAACATTTATTTATACCCACTAAGCCGTCTCTCTACTCCCTGTTACTCTCCTTTTCCACATTTGGTTGAAGTTTTGCCTATTTAGGCTCTTGTGTGACCCCTCTCTCTTGCCAGCCCCAGCCTTCAGCCTTTCCCCCAGCTGCGGGTTTTAGGATAGCCTGCTGACTGATCTGCCCTCCAGCTATCTACTTGCTGTGTACCCTAATCATTTAAGAACCAAACTGAATTTGTCAGACAGCAGGGTAATTTGTCATCTTGGATAGAGACACTGTTGCTAAGGCAACTGGCTGCATCCTGGGACAGTCTCTGAGCATGACACCTGACAGGGCCATGGCCTTACAGTGAGCCTTCTGTAGCCACTGCCTCTCCTTGTCTTCTCCGTGAACATTACCAGGACAGTCTGGTTGACTTCTCTGTGAAGCACCAGCCCTATGTTCCCTCTTCACCTCTTTCTCTCCAGTTTCCAGCCAAACCTGCTGGGGTTTGGGTAGACAAAACCCCTCAACCATTATTAATTAGTTTTTATAAATGCCCCACCATATGTATTCCAATTCCTAACATTTTCCCAAGTCTTTGAAAGGAAGAAAACGTAAGCTTGAAGGGGTTCTCTGTCCCTTGAAAGCAACTGCTGTGGAAAGTGTTTCTGTAGAAGCTGAGGCAGCTGAGGCTGGACCGGAAGGATGGCATGACAGGCTCCACCCTAAGCTGGCAGCAGAGCTTGGCAGTGGCGTTCACGTGACACCAGTTTTGACGTCATGAAAGAGGCAAGACCTAGGGGGTCCTGGAGGGCCAAGGCCAGATAATGTTTGGTGGGGTAAGAGTTCCCACAAAGAGACTCGTAAGACGCTATGGTGGGTGAGTGAGAATGTCACAGGCTCATATGTTTGAATTCTTGGTCCCCGGTTAATGGAGATATTTGGGGAGGATTAGAAGGTGTGGCCTTGTTGGGGCTCTCCCTCTCCCTCCCCTTTTCCTCTCCATCCTTCTCCCTCCCTCCCTGTTGCCTACAGATCAGAATGTAAAGCTCTCAGCCACTTCCCCAGCACTATGACCGTTTGCCTGCCATCAGCTCCATGATTGTCACGGACTAACCCTGCAAAACAGTAAGCAGCCCTCCCAGTTAAATGCTTTCTTCTCAAAGTTGCCTTGGTCATGGTGTCTATTCACAGGACTAGAAAGAGACTAAGAGCAGAATGCCAAGTATATAGGACATTTGCCAAGGAGAGCAGAGCTAACTTGCATGCAGCCACCCTCTTATGTCTCATGTCGCAAGAGGGTTAGTGTGGCTGTGATGAAACACCATGACCAAAAGCAACTTGGCCTACAGATCTAGAGCCACAGTTGAGCCACAGAAGGCCCTTGCCACTATGCCTGACCTACAATCAGTTGATTGAGGGAAGCCAAGTTAGAAACTCAAGCGGGGCAGAACCTAGAGGCGGGAGCTGATGCAGAAGCTGAGTACTGCCCTGCTTCTCATGGCTTGCTCCACCTGCTTTCTAATAGAACCCAGGGCCACCAGCCAGGGATGGCCCCACCCACAGTGGGCTGCTCCCTCCCCCATGGATCACTAAGAAAGTACCCTTCAGGCTCGCCTACTGTCCAACCTTAAGGAAACATTTTCTCTACTGAGGCTCCCTCCTCTCTGATGACCTTAGCCTGTGTCAAGTTGCGCACAGTAGACAGACAGACAGGCCAATTGGTCTGGCTTTCCCTCTCAGCTGCTGAAATGCTGTGTGACTTGAGAATTGTTATCGGGAATAAGAATCCATTGTGTTGATAGTATTGTGTTAAAACCCCTAGAAACGGTGACAGTGAGTAAATGCTGATCTAAATAAATAATTAAAAAAACAAACAAACAAGAAATGGAGGTACTCTTTACAGAAAATGATGAGCTAATAAATGAAAACAGGGCGAGGACACAGACCCTTCACCACAGGGGAACAGGGCAATAATGATGGTAATGTCACAGCCAGTGTTTTAGAGTCTGTTAAGAAACAATATTTGGAGAGTCTCAAAGTGTCTTGCCCTGGGATGCAGGAAAACAGAACTGTGTAATGGAGAAACCCAGCATGTACAGTCAACAAGAGATGAAGGTTAACTGCTGTTGGCATAGCAACACGTGCTACCAGTTGTGATGGCACAACACTCTCTTTCTCTGGTGTTCTTGGCAAAAGTGCATAAACATTGGCTCCCTCCAGTTCTAGGGATAATTTGGAAGTCACCAGTCTGGACTTTGCAGAAGTGTCAGATTGAAGATTGCTGGCCATGCTGTAATCAACCAGATGGGCATTGCCTGGTGCTGAGTTCTCTCCGGGAAGGCCGTTAGGACTCAGATGCCCATCTGCAGGACAGAGACTGACCCTGAAGGGTTGAGGCCTGTCATGGGAGTTTTCTCCTCAGAAACTGACCTTTGAACTCCTCCTTTCGGGATACTCAGAAGTGACCAGAAGTGGTTGTATACCTGGGAAGCTGGTGGGTCAGGAGCCTGGCGCAGGAAGGTAGCAGGGAATTGGAATCTCCTCTCTCATGGGGTAGGGTCAAGTGTTCTCAGCATTCAGCCCTCTGACCACAGTGTATTGTTTCACGCAAGTGTGACCAACCCATGGCCCATGGGCCTCATGTGGCTGAGGATAGCCATGAATGCAGCCCAACATACAAGCATAAACTTACATTTGTTTGTTTGTTTTGAGACATGGCTTCTCTGTACAGCCCTGGCTGTCCTGAACTCACTCTGTAGGCCAGGCTGGCTTTGAACTCAGAGACCCACCTGCCTCTGCTTCTTGAGTGCTGGGATTAAAGGCCCTTGCCAGTATGCCTGACCTACAAACTTTGGGGGAAGGCATGGTGGGATGGTCTGTTTGTGGTGGCCGGAGTGTGATACTTGACTCTTCACATCCAAGTGAAACGAGGAGGCAGCCCGGTGGCAGCCTGGGGAGGCGCACTCAAAGGCTTACTCACAGTGACCTACTTCCCCTAGCCAGGCCCTGCTTCCTAAAGGTCTCTTGGCCTCCCCAAACACGAGCATTCATCATGTGATCCTGTGGCAGGTACTGCAGATTTAAAGGATGACATCTGGGTACCACAGCAGTCATGTGACTGCATCGCAGGAAGTCCCTGGGAAGAGACACTCTGTTCAGCGCCTGTTGAAAGTTGCTGTCACATCTACACCGGGCATCTGGGCATCTGCAAGATGGCCCTGGTGGCTGGCAGGCTTCCTTGTTTCCCTTCTAGCGAGCCCGGCTACCCGTTTACTTGAGGGATGAGTAAGGGCACTTGCTATGTGAGCAACTCTGTCCACAACAGGAGAGAACCAGCCCCACCGCATTGCCTTCAGACCTTCCCATGCACACACAACAATGCTAACAAGGTTAACTTTTATTTTGGGGTGTGTGTCTGCGGTATGCCTGGGTGGTACATATGTATGCCTGTGAGGGGGTGCTTGTTTGTGCGTGGGTATGTGTGTGTGGAGGCCAGAGGTTGACTTTGGGTGCCCTCCTCTATTGCGCTTTACCTTATTGTTTAAGATAGGCTCTCTCACTGAAATCTAGAACCCACCATGTTTGCTAGGCTGGCCAGCCAGGGAGCCCCAGGGATCTGCTTGCCTTTGCCACCAATGCTGCTGCTACAGGCACATGCCACCATGCCCAGCTTTTTTATACGGGTGCTAGGGGTGGGGCGTCCCCCATGCAGGTCTGCGTATTCTTGGTTAGGAGAACCCTAAAGGGTTCCTTTGTTGCTGAATTAAAATAGAAGAAAATTAGTAGAACCCGAGAGCCAGTTCTTTCAGGATTCCTCTCAAGAAGCCTTGTAAGAAAAGCTAACAGACCTGAGGGATTGAATTACACCGACGCCACTTTCACGTTCCAGCCTCATATAAACCCCGTGTCTCCTTCATGTTATCAGTGGGGCTTTTCAGAATAAAACTCAAATGTGAGATTTTATAGCATATTGAATTTCATGGTATGGCTCTGAATTTTAACCTGACCCTCCAGGACGCTTCACTGAAGACTTCCCTGCTGTATCCCTTGGTGCTTGCATAGTAACCGTTCATTCTTGAAAGCAGTAATCTGTGAAAGGGCTGTTTGTAATGTGTGTGTGATGGGTGTGTGTGTGTGTGTGTGTGTGTGTGTGTGTGTGTGTGTCTGTGTCTGTGTCTGTGTCTGTTTGGTAATGTGCCAAAGGCTATCATTCTCCTTCGGTGGAGATTTGGACAGAGAACAGGGGTTCCGTTTCTCTCAGGGGCAGCTAGAGAGCTTATACAGTAAGGCCCATGTGCTAGGCCAGGGTGTGGAAAGATTTTCCACAAAGTGTTTCAGTTTAGCTCTCTTAGAATGAGATCGTTGGTGGCAGTGGAAGCTCAGGTGTTCCAAAGCCTATGGCAGTCCCAAAGTCTTACAGCTCTTGGTTAAGCTGCTGTGCTGAGCACCGCTGAGGTGCAGGTGAAAGCCCATGCCTGGTCGGCTTGCAGCTGAGACACAGGCCTGGTGAGGCCCAGGCCCAGTGGGCAGGGGGCCAGGTCTAGTGAGCTGTGGCCCAGCAGGGGATAAATGATGGATCTTAGGCAATCGTGGTGGAAGGCTGATGGTATCACCAGTCAGCAGCATGCACCCCCAGCTGGTTTATTTTAAATCAGGGATTTATAAACCTTTGGGCGGTGGGAGGGATTTTGAGGGTGAACATGTTTGATTCACCAGGGTCAGGGAGTCAGGGATACTTGGTTTACATGTAGTGGTGCAGGGCCTCATTTTCCATGCAGTAGCATGGTCCTATCACAAGAAGGAGAACACAGTACTTAATTATCCTGAGTATAATTGAAGGTCACTGCTTAAAACTAAGATCCTTAGCAGGGTGGGCATTTCTAGGAATAGCTAGCTGGCTGAACCGGCTTCCTTATCAGGAAGGGGTCTGGCCTGTAATCTTCCCAAGTGCTATGTGATGCTCTTTACAAAACCTGGGGTCAGCCAGATCAGGGGAGACATTCAGAACCCTGCTGAGAAAAGGGAGTCTGTCATCACAGACCGAGCGGAAATGAATGGCTATCGGGAGATGTCAGACTTCCACCTTTTCCAGCAGAGCCCCACAAAAGACATTTTGCTAATTACAGGAGGTAGTTGACAGTTCCCATTCATTCATGTGTTCATATTCAGCATCACTGATGGGGAACCTCTCCTGCTGTGATGTGGTCCAGAGTATCTACCAACACAGTGTTCTCCAGTCTGAGTCTAATCACTCCTTAGACCTGCCTTCTGGCTCATGGAAAATATAGGGAATGGAGAAGAAAACTAAATGCCATGAATCCAGAGCAGTGAGACAAATCCAGAACGTGGACTTCTTTTGCATCGCCACAGCCTTCCTCTCTTCAAGTTTGGGTGTTATGGCGAAATACGGAAGGATGTCTTATTGTTGAAGAGAGACCGTCGTGACATAGGGTGTTGGTGTTGGTTGTCAGAACTTAGAAGATCTTTGGAGACAAAGATCTATGGGGGATTTTCTAGATTGTGTTAGTTGCGGTGCGAAGACCCACCCTGAACATGCTTGAACTGAGCTGATTGAAAGGAAGGAAGTGAGCGAGCACCAGCATCCCCTCTTCCTGCCTCCTGCCTGCCTCATGCCCCTTCCTCCATGCCTGATGCTCTGCACCCTCAAACTGTGAGCAGAATAAACCCAGCCTCACCGAGTAGCGTTTATCAGATACTTTGGTCCAGCGATGACAAAAGCAACGAAAGCACTTAGCTACCGGGTCCTCCATGTGGGTGTTAATGGTCTGGACAGTCAGGGCGTCTGCATGTGGCCGAGTCTGTGGAACTCCATGAACCTGAGGCAGCTGGGGAGTGTCCAGATTTCACAAGATGCATCCTGACACATTTAAGAGCACTGTGATGGAATGTTTTCAGGAAAACGTGAGAGCACGCACGTGTGTGTGTGTGTGTGTGTGTGTGTGTGTGTGTGTATGTCCATGTATGTCTATGTGTTTGTGTGTGTGTATGTGTGTGCACATCAACAAAACTTGCAGATGTGAGCAGCTGCTGAATCTGCACGGTGGGCGTGTATGATTCTACTCTTCCTGACACTCTGAACATGGAGATTTGAAAGAGACTGCAAACCCCACCTAAAACAAATCCTAATGTCCCCGTTCCCATGTGGAATGAAATCTTGCCATCAGAAACTCCACTGCATGACCCTGCCCTCTCTCTTGCCCCTTCCCTGACTTGGTTTGGAAGCTCCAGGTCAGGCAGGCCCCAGCCCGGGGCCTTTGCGCTTCCTGTCGCCTCTGTCTGGAACACCCCTCTTCTGACTCCACCCCTTAATGCCCCGAGTCCCCTGAGATATGTGTTCATCTTAGTGATGCCACCTATTTAAGATCTCTCTCACTCCACCCTGCTGGTATTTCTCCACTGAAGTTCAGCTCCTGCTGATTGCTGTGTCTGCAGGAGGTGGAGCCTGCCAGGGCTGAAGACGTATTCCCAGCTTTCCTTTCCAGAAACTCTAAATAGCCTTTAAAACACAATAGCTCTGGGATCCCGCTGAGGATGTTCAGGTAGACATCATTAACCCTGAAGCATGGTCCGAGCTGTGAATCCGATAGGACCTGTTGTATAAAACCTGCCCGGAGAATGATTCATGTAAAAAGAGGCATGCGAGCAGGTTTGCCTCACTTCAGGATCAATACCTGGAAAGCTTCAGGGCCACGTCTTTTGAGTATATTTCCTGAGCTCTGAATAACTGCTGTGGCGCTGATGGCTCCGCTCGCTGTTCATCACGGAGCTTTGAAATAATTGAGTCGCATTAAACTGCCTGCTTTGAAGTGGAGATGGTGGTGAGTGTCCTTTTCCACTTAGTAATCAGAGAAGCATGCAATTATGTAGGAAGAGAACAGAACTAAATGGTGTCCTGTGGCCATTCATGTACACACACACACACACACACACACACACACACACACACACGCGCGCGCGCGCGTCCAGCACTCCACATCTTCAGTCTGGGACTTTGAGCTCCTTCCTATTAGTTTAGTTGTTCTGGATTTTTAGGCAGTCTAATCATTTCAAAATAGAGTGGAGCTGGTGCAGTGGTCCACACCTGTAATCCCAGCACCTGGGGAGACGGAGACGGAGGCGGGTGGATTGCTTTGAGCTCGAGGCCATCCTGGTCTACAAAGCCAGTCCAGGACAGCCAAGGCTGCACAGGAGGGAGTTCAAATCTCAGCTCTGGCACCTGGTCTTAGGTAGGGTTTCTTTGTTGTGAAGAGACACCACAACTGTGGCAGCTCCTATAAAGGAAAACGCTTAACTGGGGCTGGCTTGCAGTAAAGGGGTTTAGTCCATTATCACCGTGGTGGGAAGCATAGCGCGGGCAGGCAGACCTGGTGCTGGAGAAATTGTGCCTGTCAGGATGAGATGAATTAATTGATTAATCAATAGCATTGTTTATGATGATAAGCTCTGCACCAAACAGACTGACAGACAAGCACCTTCCTTAGGAACAAGGCTCAGTATTGGCTAATGAGCTGTCCATGGCAACCTTGTTAGGCCATACTCCTCAGCAGTGATGGGCAGTGCTAGCCGAGGGTGCTGCTCGGCATGCTGTAGGTGCTTAAAACTTGAGAGTACCATCTGGCCCAGTTGTTCCTATGCAGATGTATCTATGATGGGGTTTACTTTACAAAATTTGGCACGGTTAGAAATTCACAGTCATATCTGTAAATCATAGGAACCTCAGGTGGACAATTTTTTTTAAGTCAACAACTTTTCTCTCTGAAATTTATTCATGTGCTTGTTTGTTTATTGTGTGCATGTTTGATTTTCGGATGTGAGAGTGCGTGTACTGGGCCACAGTACGGTGGATATCAACAACAGCTTTTGGGAGTTGGGACTTTTCCCACCGTGTGGATTCCAGCAGTCAGACTCAGGCTGCCAGGGAAGTGGCTTTTCTTGCTGAGCCTTCTAGCTAACCAAGCTTTCCCTTGAGAAAAACATTTCAAGTCGTCCTCTGTTGTTTCTGCAGTACCGGCATCAATACTTGCATTGTGAGGCTGTTGCTAAGTAGTATCGGGGCTTCTGGGACATAGTTGTCAAACACTGTGTAGTGACAGATAAGCATAGATATAGATAAACTGGACAGGGGTGGTTCGTGTCTTTGTGTGGGCTGGGGCAGGACAGGAGCACTCCCTCTCTCCGTCTGTCCTCATCCTCCTCTCTCCCCTCCCCTCTCTGAACAATTATGTTTTAAGTGTACTGCAAGAGGGCAGTCAGGCTGGGCAGTAAGTAGGTATCACCTGAGCCTCAGGCAGTGGCCCACAAGGGAAGGAGGTGGAATGTCTCCCCATGTTCAGATGATGTGTGGCTTCCCAGCATGTAATTCTTGGCATGCATAAGTAGGCAGTCCCGATGGGCTGGGGTACACTTCCAGGACTCTAACTGGAGCCATACATAGTGTAGAGGAATGTTAATTCAGAACATGGATGATCACATGCAAAGACCTTTTAGGTCTGTGTAATCCAGCTGGAATACAAACATGCTTTTAATCCAGGAGACAGGCAAGTAGATCTGAGTTCTAGGCCAGCCTAGTATAGAGCAAGTTTCAGGTAAAGAAAAGCTTAGGCCCAGGCGTGGTGGTACATGCCTTTAATCCAGACAATAAAGGCATAGTTTGTAGAAGGAAGCACCCATGTTTGAAAGTGATAATCTAATTGAGTGGCAGAAAAAAGTGACAAATCAGAAAAAGATTTGACATAATAGGGTACACCCAACTCTCACGAGAAGAGAGAGCAAAAGGAAGCTCCTTAAGAGGTAATACAGAGAGAGCGGAGGCACTTTTACCAAGGACAGTAATAGAGAGACAGGTTGCAGAGAGAGAAAACTCAGGTGAAGATCGAAGGAGCCAGGAGATTAGAGCAGATTGCTGGAGTTAGGCCAAGCAGAGCAATTCAGGGACCATGAGAGAAACCAGATTGAATAAGTCAGCTGGGAGAGGATTTTGAGGCAGAACAGCTGAATTAAACCATCCAGATATGAGCTCAGAAAGAACAAGAAATGATGAGCTTATTAAGCAGTCAGCCTCAGAGGCTGAAAACATTCTAGGCCTAGGTTGGATTGTAAAGAGGTTTCCAGGACTAGGCCTAGGTTGGCAGGCAGACGAGGCAGTAAGCTTTTGAGACAACAATTAAGGCAGGAGAATGAAAGTTCCTTTTACACCACAGTGTGTGCCCCTTTGAGTCATGCGATCTCTACCATGAAATTCAGGGCAGTCTTAGTTGATCCAGATTTAATGCTGGTCCAAGTGTGAGGCCACAGAGTGCTGAGCTCTATGAGTTCTATGACATTTTTATCCCAGCCCGGCCTCCATCATGAGTTCCACATGAATCCATGTCTTTCCCACCCACCAGGCTGGCTCAGTGAGGAAAGGTACTCACCACCAAGCCTGGGAACCTAATTTCAGTCCCTCAGCGCCACAGGGAAGGAGAGGATGGACCCTGCAAGCTCCAGGCATGCACTATGTCCCTGCACAACCCCACAGCATGGACTTTGGTTTCATTTTGTTTTGGTTCAAAACAAGGTCTCACTTCGTAGCCCAGGCTGGCTTCAAGAGCCCAGTGCCAGCCTCCTTGGTGCTGGAAATACAGGTGGTATGGCACCTGACTTTTGAGGGAGATTCCATCATGCTCCTCAGGACAATTTGTGGTAGTTCTTAGGTCTGGAGAGCGGGCCTGGTGGTTAAGAGCACTGGCTGCTCTCGATGAGGACTCAGATTCAATTCCCAGCACTCACACGATGGCTCACAAGCACCTACAGCTCCAATTCCAGGGGATCAAAAGCCGTCGTGTGGCTTCTGAGAGCCCTAAGCACGCTGGTAGCTCACAGGCGTACATGGTAGTCAAACCATTCACACAGGCAAAACAGTAAAGCTAAAAAAAACCCCAAAAAACAAAAACAAAACCCAAAAAACCCTAAAGTTTCCCTTGTTTGTCTAATAATTTGGACTCTAGCTGATCATGGGGTAATTTGTACATTGTGGATAACATGTACATGTGTGTGTGGGCGCACACGTATGTGTGTGTGTGTGTGCCTGTGTGCCTTGTCAGGCAGTTAATGAAGCTGCTGCTTTCCACATGGATGAGACTATCTTGCTTTACAAAGACTTGGGCAAAGGAACCCGAATCCTGCAAATGACGATTGCAAATGACGAATCCTGCCAATGAAGGTGTGGGCAGAGGTTTGTAAGACCCTTGCCTGCTGTTTCCCTCAGGAGCCTTAGTTCAGGATTCTTTGATGACGTGTGTGTCAAGACTTTGTAGAGCTGTGACTACTGAGAATTGGTCATAATTGCCAGAGTAAAGGTATTGATTTATTTTAAAAATGCCTTTTAAGTGAACAGTACTACACAGAACTGTAATATGTTTTGTATTGAGCAGATTGCTTTATTGTTTGTTTGTTTGTTTGTTTTTAGTACTGGGCCTTGAACCAAGGGCTTCATGCTTGTTGATTTAAAAAAAGAAAATCCCGGTTGTTTGATTTTTACCAATAAAGATTCAGGAGCCAGATGCTGGGGTGAAAAATTCACTAGCTCAGAGAGGCAAAGAAAGCAACCAAGTAACCTTCCTACTCAGCTCTCAACCCACAAGGAAAAAGTTCTTTCTCTTTCTCCATGTTGTCTTAAATACCCTTCAACTCAATGCCCCTCCTTTATACCCTGTGCATCTCTCCATCTGTCCTCCAGACTTCCTCTCACTCTCTATGTTCTTTTCCCATGTTCACTTCCTGTCAGCTGGTATCTTGTTCTGCCTCTTGACCTACCCAGGTTAACTTTATTTAATCCAGTTTACAGAAAGCTCTTAGATTAAATTCTAGGGCTGAGCCACACCACAAATACTTGTTTACAGTAAACAGAAAGCTCTCAGATTAAATACTAAGCCACCCCACAATTAGAAACAGGTTTTTACAGTTTTCCAATTTCGTGGTTCACAATGGGATCATGTCACACCAGGTCTTTTAAATGTTTGGCTGCAGCTTCCCAAGTGTTGGCTTTATAAACTCTGTACCACAATGCTCAGCTAACATTCTGCTTTTCTTTTTCATTTTATTTTTTATGACAGGCTTTGCTTACCACAGTGGCTGGCCTTGGAGTGAGATTGTTTCTCAGAACAGTGCATGATTTAAAATTTACGAGTGTAGACCTAATTGACATTGAACCTGTTGTGTAGCTGAGTAGGACCCTGGACTTTTGATCCTCCTGCATTCACTTCCTGAATGCTGGGATTACAAGTGTGCAACACCACGCCCAGCTCATGTGGGGCTGGGGATGGAACCTAAGGCTGTGTGCACCTTCAGTGAACATCCTTCCCACTAAGTTACATCCCTGACCACGCATGACTACTAAAAATAAACAAGTTTTAAAGGGTTTGCCTAAAATTGTCCCAGGACAAAAATTCCCTGTCTGATTTTTTTTTTCCTGCTGGTGTTGGCTATCACCCTGTCATTGGTACTTTTATTCCTGTCTCCTTCATGCCTTTTACTGTTCCAAACGCTTTCCCAGTGGTCTCACTTAATCCTCATCATAACAGTAGTGGCCATGGAACGCAGGAGTGTTTCCAAGCGTCCTATGGAGTTAGTCGTTCTTTGAGAGCCTGAGTGACGAGAACTATCAGTGAGTCCCATTTTATAGGAAAGGAAACGGAGGAGCTGTGAGGTAATGTGCCCACAGTTAGAGTAAGAGGATGTGAGGCTATGTTTTCCTCAGTGTGGGCATGAGCACCTCCACCATTAAACTCCCTTCCTGGGAAGGGCCCTGCTGCCGATGCTCTCCATAGCACCGCCTTTCCGTGAAGCCAAGTGCAATGTTAAGGCTTAAACTCAGCCCCAGGCTCATGTGTTTGAACTAGTGACAATGTTTTGAAAGGTTCTGGAACCTTTAGGAGGTGGAGCCTCGCCAGAGGAAGTGGGCCACTGGGGCCGGGCCTGAGGCTGGCTCTACTTTCCACCTGCCCTCTGCTTCCTGACTGCTGATGTGATGGGACTGTCTTATCTTGTACTTCCTCGAGCCATCTCTTCTCTATGATGGACTGTTTCCTTTCCAACTGTAAGCCAGAATGAGACCCTTTCTCCCTTAGGCTGCTCCGTGTCAGTCACTGAGCAGAAAAGTGATAAACACCTGTGTGTAGACAGTGTTGCTGGCATCAGACGGTAAACTTGCAGCTGGAGACTGACCTGCATGCAGAGCTGACGGTGCGTGATGCATGGTTAAGCACGCTGACCTGTGGTGGCTGCCTCTCGTTGTTTAGAATGGCAAACAAACAAACAAACAAACACAAACCAAATCAAACCAAAAACCTAAGCCTTCACATTTGCTGATAGTGGTGTGGAGTCTTACAGTGTATAGCAGAGTTGACATAGCCCCAGCCCCCTTCTTTTCCCATAAAGGAAGAGCCGCCATTTCCCCCTTCAATGTAGGCTTAAAGTCTCTACCTGCCTCAGCAGTCTTTGCCTCATATCCATGGGCCTATGGATCCTCTTGTTTATTTTACTTAGTGATTGGTCACTGGCCACAAGTCCCTCGAATTTAATGAAAGTCTTTCTTAGGAGGACACTTTGAGGTACAGAAACTGGTCATTAAATACACTCTTGTGTGTATTCCTATATCCCATGAAAACCCCGCTGTGCTCTTTTCACCCTCCCCCACCTCCTCCCAGATCCCATCTACCCAGCTTCACTTCTCCCTCCCTCCCTCCTCCGCCTTTTCAGATAACATCTTAAGACAGCAGATTCCAGATGATTCTTTCTTCAGGCATCCATGAGCTATTTTTTTTCTATGTTAAGATACCTAACTAAAGTTGAGCTGCCACTGCGTTTTCTCACTGTCTGCTATCTCGGTCTTTGTTTTGTTTGGAGAATAATTTTTGAAAGCATCACTGTGGGCTGAGTGACGTGGGGTTCCTTAGTGGTGAAGATGGCAGCCACCAGCCTCAGTCTGAGGGGTATTTCCATCTTCACCCTTCCCAGAATCCCTTCAGCTGGCAGTCCTGGTATGACACGGCAGTGTACTTTAACAGTGATCCTCACGAACTGCTGGGTCTGTGTTCCTCCTTGGGCCCTTTAAGGGACCGCATCTTACAGTATGCCTTCCTTTCTGAGTCTTGGCAGCCAGTGGATCCCTTTCCCTATTTTACCCGTGGCTACCATTTCTCAGCCGAGGGTGGTGTCTGGCAAAGATGGGCACTACTCTGTGGTCAGCAGGAACAATGATGGAGAAGGCAGGATGGCCATTGTTGTTAAGATAACGAACCAGACTTTTCAGAGGCCTTATTAGCCACTCAATGTGAAGGCAAAGGAAATGTCCTTTAAATAAAGGCAACTTTATTAAAATCCGGCATTTGTTTCCACTGAGAGCAACACGTGTTTTAATATAGGAATTGTCATTTTGGATGCAGTATTTGGTGGCTGATGTATTGGTGTGGCGCAGGGGTAAAGGACAGCCTGCTGTCTAAGAAGAGAACCTTGTGCATTTGCTCTGCCTGGTCATTACCTTTCACCGCTTCCAAATATATGTGGAAATAAAGCCAATTTATCCCCAGAGTGAAATACGTGTTTCCATTGTGGTGTTGAAAGAATTACAGTAGGTGTTTATTCTGCAGTTGGGAAACATGAGAAAAATAGCTGAAGAACAGCTAATGTATTTGCTAAAAGCTTCATTTAAAGGTGGGTGAATTAACAGACCATCGGAAAGTCAGAAGGAAGATAATTTGAGAGTTTTCTGGACTCAAAAGGAAATGTGTTTTCCTATTGTAAATGCCATGAGTAGCTACAATTAGACAGCCCCAACCATTGACACAAAAGCAATCACTGAGACATTTTCCTGGGGACAGACAGAATCTAAAGCCAGAAGTATGAGTGTTCAGGGGCCCTTTGGGGATCTGACTGGCATCAGCCTGTCCCAGCCAAGTGCCAAGACAACAGGCTGTGGCCTTTTGTGTGGACTCCAAGGCCTTGCAGTAGGG
Organism: Psammomys obesus; assembly: GCF_907164565.1. NCBI lineage: Eukaryota > Metazoa > Chordata > Mammalia > Rodentia > Muridae > Psammomys > Psammomys obesus. Next base: position 4,580,925 of record NW_026586383.1, read on the forward strand.
GAGGCCAGAGCCCTGAGAGGCCGGAGCCCTGAGAGGCCGGGGCATTGTGACTCCAGACCTAGACGTGGGAAGGCAGACACTGGAAATGCTGACAGGACTCCAGGAGTGAGCAGGGCTTTGTGGAGCCTTTGGGAGCCTGACCTGGGAGACAATGATCTGGGAAAATGAGGCCCACATGGCAGGAGGGAGGCAGGAGCGCCGTCAAGCCAGTGGTGGTGTGTTCAGAGTGGGCAGACACAGAGTGAGACCTTGTCTTGGTTTACTCTTCACATGCTGTGCTTTCCAGGCCAGGCCTTTTCCTTTTTGCGTTACTCATTTGGTGACAGTTATGACAGGAAGAAGAAATTTATTCCCATGACCAAGAGAGCTGGCTTAATCACTGCTGCATGAGGGGAGCCAGAGAGTGCTTGAAGGAGAATTGCCTCCTGAGAAGGCGAAAGTCAGGGCTCCTTGAGGTAATTTTAATTTTCACGAAGTTAATTGAAGTGTTAGGCCTGTGGACTTAATGTGAAGGAGTAGAGAGCGGATCAAATCGGGTTGTTTTCTAGCCCTTAGAAACAGCCAGAGGAAAGCGTAAGCTGAGAGGATGTGAACCAAGCCCTCTCTCTCCAAGCCTTACCTAGTCCTGGGAAGTCCCACGGCTTCCGGTACTGAGTCTGTACTGTGAATGACAGGAAGGGATGGTGTGCCTGGGCTTGGGGACGGTGTGCCCCTCTGAGGCGGGTGTCAGTCATTGGTGCAGGGATCCTCTGACTGACAGCGGTGTAGCCCATGGAATCGTGTCACACTGGCACTGGTTTAGGGAAATGCCTTGTTATCTGACAAAAAGTGTTAAGGGATGTTACGGTTGACTCAAGCCCAGCTATCTGCAGCCAGGCACAGTGCTGCTCACCAGAGGGCTCAGCTGCTCAGGCAGCTGCAATGGAAGGTTCCTGGGAGTCAGGAATTTAAGGCCAGTTGGGACAACAGAGAGAGACCCTGTCTCCTCTCCAACCCCCCAAATTCGGATCATCTTTGTATCTCGTGAATTCTATGGGGAGTTAAACATTGTCATTGAGGCTGGTGAGTTGGATTGCAGTGCAAGCCTGGAGACCTAAGCTAGATCCCTAGAACCCGTGTGTGCTGGTCAGGATGAAAGCGCCCATCTCCATCTCGATGCTGTAGGGTTATGTTTGAACACTTGGTGGTCCCAGTTCTGGGAATTGTTTGGGAAGGATTGGGAGGTGTGGCCTCTCTGGAGGAGGTGTGTCACCAGGGCTGGGCTTTGAGGTTTCAAGAATCTGGTTTCCAGTATGCCCTCTGCCTCCTGTTGTGGATCAAGGTGTGAGCTCTCCGCTGGTCCTGCCACCATGCCTTTGCTCCACTATCATGGACTCTAACCCTCCGACATCATAAGCCCAAGTAAATGCTTTCTTCTATAAGTTGCTTTGTGTTTTGGCATCACAACAGACCAGTGGCTAAGACACCACCATAAAGGTGGAAGGAGAGAGCCATCTCGGTAGAGTTGTCCTCTGACCCCTGTGCATGTGCCTTAGCACCCCCCAACGCCACATGCACATAGTAATACAAGGAAGCCTGTATATCTCAAATGGTAATAAATACAATTTAAAGATCATCAGCAGGAGGCAAACCATGTCGCTTGTCTGCTGTATTTGTTAACTCTTTGTTTGTATTGACTGGCGGTTAAGTATTTCAGATAAAAATATTTGGCCTGGGAGGGGTATTTGTGAGTGAAGTGCCCAGTGTACAAACATGGGGGTTGGAGACAGGCAGATCTGTGAGCTCCCTGGCCGGCCAGCCTAGCTGAATCCGAGAAGAACCCCATCTCGGAAAACAGCGCAGAGAGCGACGAGAAGGACATGTGACGTCAGTCTCTGGCCCCCGTGTACCTGTACATGCATGCACCTGATGTACACACATGCTACCACACACAAAGTCTTCAAAGTTCAAAATTAAATTCGCGTTCCTAACAAAGCTAAGCAAAAACAAATACATGCATAAATCATAGCTAGAGAGAGGCAGGGAGAGGAGAGAGCCTGAACTGAAGGGGTGAGTGCGTCTTCTGTCACGTGGCCACTGTTCTCCATGCACTTACTCTGTCAGGTGACTGGAGCAGCAGCAAGCGTCTTCTCCAAAGCCAGCTTTCATTCTAAGTCTGAACCAGGAGAGGCGGGGCCAAGCCACAGAGCTGGGTTGGTACCCGTGGGGGACTTCTTTTGAACATGGAGGGATGGCGAGCCCTTTCCTGGTCGGTTCTTGGCAGCTCTTTCCATGACCATCAGTAAAGCTTCTGCTGCTTGAGCCAGCATGTCTGGGGTTGTACTCTTTCTTCAAGGAGAATATGGAAGCTTGTTTCCTGAACCCCGAAGTCCTCAGCCTTCAGATGCCCCCTCAAAGCCAGCTGTACCCCATCACTCTTCATCTCCAAAACTGAGATTGCATTTCCTTTCTTTGCTTGTTGATTTTAAAAGTGTTTTGTTTTGTCTGTGCTCAAGGTCGGTGGAATCGGGGAAGGAGTGAGAAAGGATTTGGATTGGGATTTTTGCTGGCCTGTTTCCACCCCTGCAAATGGTGGGGGGTGGTTCTCTTGTAAGCACCAGGTACCGTAGATTTTGTGGGTCTGTTATATATTTGAGCACCTGGAGAATTACATTGTGAGAAGTTTGTGTGAGGGGATCATGTTCTTTTTCCTGCAGAATGGTAACTGCAGTTCCATTTACCCAGTGGGGACACAGCCAATATTAATTACTAGTGGCTTATCCCTGAACACAACTGTCCCCTCCAGATTCATGAAGCAGATTCCTGATAAATGCATTTGTCTCTCTAGGGTTTCATTTGTCAAGGTGGCAAAGATGTCAGGGATTTGCCTAGAGGGTGAGGCTCCTGTCTGATCTATTTCTTTCCTCTTTGGAGCACCTTTTCAAGATGCATTTTCATCTTGAAAGTAATTGGCAGGAGTGAGGTTGATTTCAGCTGGGAAACAGAACTATGTGGTGGTCATGCTCTTTTGTGCACCTTTGGAGGCATGCTTGAACCGAACACAGAAGTTAAACTTCAGAAGTAACTGGCTGACATTAACAAGACCAATTTCAGGTCTGACTCTGCTATCTGCATACGTTAGACTCTATATTTTTGTTATTTTGAGTCAGGGTCTCACTGTGTTGCTGGCCTTGGACTCACAATAATGCTTCTGCCTCAGGCTCCCAAGTGCTGCGATTCCAGACCTGAGCACCAGTTAGAATTCAAATATTCTGTATAGTTTTAGCAGCATCCTATTCATCTTGGCAAAATAAAATACTTCCCTGGAAATGAACTACGTTGCTTTGTGATTGCCGTCAGCCTGACCCAGTTTGGAATCTCCTAGGAGACACAGCTACCTCTAGGTGTGTGTGGGCATTTCCAGAGAGTTAATGTAGCTGAGGAAGACAGACTCATCTTGGATGTGGTCTGCACCGTTTAGTAAGCTGGGGCTAAAATGGAAGAAGCTTTGGTCTCTGCTTCCCCTTTGTAGCTGCACTGTGACCAGCTGTCACACCCCCGCCACCGCCTCATCTTTGCTACCCTTCGGATCTCTTCAAGATGTGCTCCAGAATAAACCTTTCCTACTTTTCAGTTGCTTTTTGTCAGCGTTTTGTAGTGGAAAGAAAAGCAGCTAGGGCAGTGAGCTAACTATCAGGAAACTTGGTGCTTCTTTGAAATGGTCCAGTCTCACACATGTTGACCTGTGGCCTGTGCAAGCTCATTCTGTTAGATGCTGTAAGGGGAAGTCTAGGGCTCAAAGCAGAGGTCATCGAGGCTTTGGGGGGTTCGGTTTTACTTGGTAGAGGTGTGGTGGTATTTGATTAGGGTAGGTGGTATTTGATTTAGTATGTTGGCTGAGCCGCTCTGTGCCTCGTGACTAGGTTTTCCGGTCCGAAACTTTTGCCGGAGGGTCTTTGCCGTCTCTCTGGGGTGTCCTCCTGTTCAGGAGGAGCTGGCCATGAGGAAGCTGCTGAGCTCCTATGCCCGCTTCCCTCAGGTGGAGGCCCGAGGTGGTGGAGCTCGGATGGGGTGTGAGGCAGAGCTGTGGGGTCTGGGCGGTTGGAGCAGCCTGTGTGACCCCGGCAGTGAGAGGGGATCCCTGAGCCATTTTCTTCTGTCGCGTTATCTCCGCTTCCCTTGTGGCCAGGGCAGAGCTGGGGAGATTGGGGCCTGTGGGTATGAAAGGCCCCCCCTGCAGTGGCTCTGCTGTCATTCACGGCAGTGCCTGTTAGAGATGAGGTGGGAGAAAGGACAGAACATAGCCATGAGTTATATGTTAGCAGGGTCACTGTGGATGGGCCCTCTCCCTCCTAATCAGTAGCTGTAAAATCAGGGCTGGTTGGACACTAATTACTGGTCAAGAGAATAAGACCTGAGTCTTGACCGTGGCCCTGGGTGGAGACATAACATTTTGAACTGTCTGGAAATTCATTAATAGATTAAATGTCTAAAAAAAAATAATAAAACTCACATAAAATTACTGTCTAGGGCTAGGGGTACAGCTTGGTTGGGAGAGTCCTTGCCTCGCATTCGTGAGTCCCTGGATCCAACCCCCAGCACCTCATGAAAGGACTGGGCTGGCATAGGCCTGTGATCCCAGACTTTGAGGGGCAGAGGCAAGAGGATCAGACATTCTAGGTCGGTCCGTGGCTGTAGAAGGAGTCCGAGGCCAAGCTATGATGCACAAAACCCTGTAAAAAACAAACAACAAATAGACAAAAACCGCTGTCTAGCTGGAGGTTGTTGAGTAAAAAACTAGAACACACGGTTGGTCCCTCCAGTGAGGAGGAGCAGCTTGGGTTGTCTAGAGGCTTTAGAAGCAGGGTCAAGCCTTCTAATACACTGATGAACCAGTGCTCTCTTTGGCCATTGTCCCGTCACCCTTGCCGTGAGAGATGCTGAGCACAGTGCAAAGATGCCATGCCTCAGGTGGGTCAAGTCAGAGCTGCTTGGCATCAAGAGTCCCGAGACCCGGTTGCCCTTGTCCTGATGTTTGGGGTTTAGAAAAGGGTTTTCCAAAGCAGGAAGGGACTGTCTGTCAAAAGTGGTGAGCAGTGCGCCTATGGTTTTTCTAGGAACCAGGATGTCTTCAGCTGTGGCTTTCAAGTGGTTGCATCAAAGGCAAGCTGTCCTGGGAGCCTGACTCCTTGGCTCATTGTGGTAACTGATAGTGAACTCCTTTGTTACCCCGGCTTTTGTGATCAGCAAACATGCACATAACCTTTGCACTTTCCACAAATAGGTAATAAAAATCATGGTGGCTTTGGCTTCTGGCGGCTTCTCAGATGATTTGCTATGGAGGAAGCAGTTAGGTCTCAGCCCCAGACAAACTGCTGAGGTGCCTATTTAATGTATCAGAGTGATCACTGGCCCCAGGTTCTCCCTGCATCCCTCAGTCCCTACCTGTTACAGGGCCCTCCTGGCTGGAATACTTCATCCACTCCCCTAAACTTCTCCAGCCCAGGGGCTGCCCTTCCCCATATCATCCCAACATTTTGGCTACCTGGCCCTTTCATCTACCCTGTGTATGCATTCCTCTCCTCTGCCATAAATTCTCATCTCTCACTCTGCACTCTGGGTATCCTGTCTGGATGTTTTCTACCCAGGTCACAAGGACCCAAGGGCCTTGAGAGTGCGGAGCACAATCCCAGAGATGAAAAGAGGGAGGGGACTGTAGAAAGCCAAGGGGTGCTGGTCCGAGTTCTCCGGGTGAATGTCCAGCTTGTGTTCCCTGGAGCTCCAGGTGGACCTGTCCGGGAGAATGCCCAGCGGGTTCAGAGCTGGTGCCTGAGGCCTGGAGAGGGGATGTGGTTCTGTGGGTTGGCAGTGACCTCAGGCACTCACTGGGTTTCATTGGCTCACAGACCTGTTGGGTGGAAAGTCTGTCTGTTGTTGGTTTGGTTTGGTTTTTTTTTTTTTTTTTTTTTTTTTTTTTTCGAGACAGGGTTTCTCTGTGTAGCTTTGGCTGACCTGGGCTGGTTTGTAGCCTGGGATGCCTGTCACCAAGCCTGATGACCCGAGTTCAAACCCCAAAACCTACACAGTGAAGAGACCCAACTCTGACCTCCACAGGCATGCTATGGCCCATGTGTGCCCACATATGTGCATACCCTAAACATAAAATTTTTCTTAATATTTAAAATTTTCATATCCTGTAAAGAGAATTTAAAGAAATAAGATTAAAGGGATAAACTGGATGTGATGGCTCCAAATTGCAATCACAGCACTAAAACGTGGCCTGGAATTCACAGCAGTCTGCCTGCCTCTGCCTCCCTGAGTGTGGGCTAAAGCATGCGCCACCAGAGAAGTCTGGTTCCTAAGAGACCTTCCTGTGTCCCCGGGTTCTCGAAGTCCCTCTCCATCACCGGGTGACTTCTGCCGCACACTAGACCACACCCAGCTGTGCCCTTCTAAAGGAAAACATTCGTGGACCCCCGTCAGTGTTTTTGTTAATTTTTGCTGCTACCGTAAGTTTTGAGAAAGGGTCTCACAGTGTAACCCAGGCTGGCCTGGAGCCCAGTGTATATAGCTCAGGCCAGCCTCATGCTCGTGGCAGACCTCCCGTGTCTGATGTTTTAGATTTGCTTACATTTTCTTCATAGGATATGAAAAATTAAAATATTAGAAAGCAATTGTGTTTAGGGGTATGCACATATGTGCGCACACATGGGCCATAGCATGCCTGTGGAGGTCAGAGTTGGTTCTCTCCACTGTGTGGGTTTTGGGGTTTGAACTCAGGTCATCAGGCTTGGTGGCAGGGCATATTTGCCTACCTCAAAATGTAGCCCTGGGTGTCCTGGTACTCGCTCTGTAGACCTGGCTGGCCTCCAAGTCAGAGATCTGACTGCCTCTGTCTCCTGAGTGTTGGGGTCACAGGCATGAGCCACTACCATCCAGCCTGAAAAACTAATTTTTTTCTTTACGTATATGCTTAAATGTGTGAACACTGAATTAAAACAGTGAAATGCTAATTTGGGCAGCTCGAACTCCTGAGGAAAGACAGGTTGGGGTCATTTTTCTTTGAATGCCAAGTGTGTGGTATTTACTAAAGGCCTTAGAATGTTAAATACTGTTAAGCCCTGCAAATCCTCTTCCAGTAATTTAAGAAAAATCATTTAAAATGTGTGCTAAGACTTAGCCGCAGAGAGGTGTTTTGAGCTGTGGTTTGCTCAACAGAAAAGTGTTGGGGATCATTGTGAGGCGTAGCTGAGGGGATTTGGGGATCTGGGCAGAAATGGAGGCCCAGGTGTGGGGGGTTATGTGGGGAGGGAAGTTGCATGGGAGAGGGGCGATAGAATGAGCTGCAGTATTTCAAGTAGAGATTCACCACAGAGATTAGATGGCTTTGTTTGTAGAATTTAAAAGGCTGCATGCAGTTTGTGATTTAGTGTTGTTTTTGCCCTTTGCCCTTTGCCCTCTGCCTGGGGCAATTTCGAGCTAGTTTATAAACATTGCTGGAATTTCCTGGCCCAGCTTGCCTTTACACCACAGAGGAGCCAGAACAGGCCCAGAGGTGGCAGCCCCACCCGGCAGCATGCTTTCACTTTTTCCCTCACAAAAATCTTCCATAAAGGCCAGCTGTTACAATGTTGAAATGGAGAAATGCTATTATCCTGCCCTTCCTCACAGGCATGGCAGCGGACAGAGATGGCTTAAGTCACTCCGTAATGGTCAAAGTTAGCAAAGGCCTCTGATGTCCAAAGTGAATCGGCTGGGAATCCCGAGGGGAACCGAGCAAAGCAGTAGTGAATGTGGCTCTCCGGCCAGTTTTCTGAAAACAGGAATGGGTCCTGTCCTGTCTCAGAATAAATTCACGCAGCTTTCCGACCAGCCACTCAGGTCTGTGTGACACTCTTCTTCCAGTGGAGTGGCTCCAGATGCCTGCCTTTGCACGCCCCAAATTGGTGTTGTCAACTTAAAAGTTCATATTCAAGAACCCTGCAACTGAGTTACAAACACAGAGCGGGGCTGGGCAGGGTGGGTTCTGGTCAAGGCGGCCCTGCCCATCACTGACCCATTATTGTCTGGGCTCCATGCTCTCCTGTCAAAAACTTGAAGGCTCTTCCTAGGCTGCCTCTCTAGCTGGCACCAGCCTTCCGCCTTTTTCTTCTCCCAGTGTGAGATTCTTGGGGAGAAATCCCAATTTCTTTGGAACCACATCCCCAGTGGCCTCATAGCCAAAGTGGGGAGAGAGGACAGTGCCTCTTGAGATAGGTTGATTGCTTCGGTACCATGATACTAAGATTCTTTGGACTGACATACACAAGGCTGTGATTTGCATTATGGCCTGGGACTTTCCCTGCAGTGAACTTTGCCATTCCAGGTTGATATGCTCGAAGGGAGGAGGGAGCAAAGCTGGGATGCTCCAGGGAAGGAGGAATTGCAAGTGTGAGGCCAGGACTCACTGTGCCCAGTCCGCAGAATCATGAGAAAAGCCACCGCAGATGGTAATGTCAGCTCTTCGGGCGTCTTTCTACAGAGTTATTCATTTGATGTATTTGAATGTTTTTGTCTGCATGTTTGTATCTGTACTACGTGCGTGCCTAGTGCCCAAGACATTCAGAACAGGGCATTGGATCCCCTGAACTGGAGTTAAGAACGGTTCTGAGTCTCCAAGTAGGTGCTGAGAGTTGAACCTGGGTCCTCTGCGATGAGCCATCTCCAGCTCTCTAAATATCAACAGGAGAATCTCCTGATCAGACAAGGCCATTTTTACTGCTCAGTACTGGGGGGGGGGGGGGGGGTTGGGGCTTTGGTCATGTTTCTGAGGGAGGAGACAAGGTCAGGATATTGAGAGTTGGAAGTTTGGTTTACAGTGTGGGGACCGGATTAAGATGAAAGATCTGGATGTAGCAATCTAGATGTTCGACAGCAAAGGCACAGGAGACAACCCACACGTGCACATACACACAGGAACGCTTGCACACGCTTGCACATGCATAATGGAACTTTTTCACCCAGGAAGGATGGAGTTGTGTTGTTTACAGGGAAACGGATGCTCCATTTGTCAATGCCTCTAAAGGGTGCTAGTAAACAGAATTGACACCTTAGTTAGCCACTTGGACCCAAAGTGGAGACTTAGCAGTGGCTCGGAAAACTAGGGACAGATGCCCAACAAAGTCACTTTGCCAGTGGGATTGGTTGCTCCATCTACTTCCAAGCAGGGTAGATTGAGTTACAGAAAGCCCCAGGCAGCTGGTGCAGGCTCTGCCAACCAAAGCAAGCAGCTTGGCCGTGGCTTGGCTCCTGATCTCGAAGCAGGAATCTGTAGTCACGAGGCATGGAGCCCAGTGTTATGTAAAGGATGGATGACTGACCTTGTTGGCACCAGCCTTCACAGGTACCTCAGAAACCAACATCCAGGTTAGCAGTCGCCAAATGCCGGAAGCAGGGACAGAGGAGGCCCTTGTCTGTCCATCCCCCGCTGCAGCTTTTTCAGCTCTTTCAGGGAGGATTGAAACTTGTGGGCTTGTGATGCTGTGTAGTATTCTTGGTTTCCACGCAGCCAATGACCCTCTTAGCACTGATTTGATTCTGAAGTGTGCATCGCCTCTGCAGGTGTTATGGAGACTGGCCCCGGGGTTTCCCACTTCCCGTGAAGTAGGTTACCTGTGAAATGCAGCCCATATTTGTGCCTTTGATATTTAATTTGGGATATCATTTTTGTGCCTGTTACAGGTTGATAGCCTTAAGAAGCCAAATGCCAGAATGAATTGAAATTTGTGCTTTCTTTGTTCTTTAAGGAAAAAAAAAGAGAGAGAGAGAGGTGTGTGTATGTGATAGGTCAGAGGATAACTTGTGGGAGTTAGTTCTCTTTTCCACCATGTAGGTCCTGGCTAGGTTTGGAGGTAAGTGCTTTCACCCACAAAGCCATCTCGCTACCCCTGGTTTTGCTTTTCTTTTCCATGGATAGGTATTTTGTCTGCATCTCGGTCTGTGCACTGTGTGTGTAGTGCCCTTGGAGGCCAGAAGAGGGCATCACATCCCCTGGAACTGGAGTTGTCTTCTCTTTATTTTCAGTGCTCAGTTTACTGAGAAAGATGACTAAAGCCAGCAGGTGCCTCATACCAGGCAAAGAGTTGCTCCAGGGGGCGCTGTTGACATTTAGCATAGTTGGGTCCCTGTGCAGGTCTGCAGGTCTGCAGGTCCACCCTAGCCTTCCTCTACTGGGCTCAGTCCACTTCCATTGTTGTAAACTCAGCCTCCTCAACACCTTTGCCAAAGGTCCTCTGCTCTGGCACTAGCCCTTGGTAGATACTGTTGAGTGCTTCCAGAGGGCTGATGTGTGCCCATCTCTGGGCTCATGCGTCTGTGGCAGTAGAATAGAATACCCTATAAGCCTGTTTTGTGCTTTTATTACCTAAGAGTTACATAGTAGCTTATGCTTGCAGAATAGCAAGTACTCATCCTGTACAATGTCATTGGAATATGGGTCTCTTTGTTGATTAAAACTGAGAATCTTCCATATTAGTTGGCAATTTTATCTTGCTTACCTTTTCTGTTAAGCTTTATAGCGCTGTTCATAATAGGAAAATATATAATGGATTATAGGCTTCATCATTATTTTTTTTTGACACTTCATTTTTCTGAGACTAAGTTTTATGGTAGGAATTTTGAGAAAGTGCTGAGTCCTACATATAGTATCAAATCCAGTTTTCTCGGTTAGCAAGTGTACATACAGTTGGCCGTCAGTGAGCACGCAGATATTTTATCTGGTTTGAAATTAATCTTAACCAGTTGACGGTGTCTCTTGGCAAGCTGAAGGTGATAAGGAGGTATTGTTCCTTAGTAACGTGAAGGACCTAGAAGGCTAAAACCCTATTGCACTTACTGAACATAATGGTTTCTTTATACTTTGGGTCCTAAGTGAATTTCCTTGAACTTCACTGAGAGAACTTCATTGTTGGGATTCCATTTTTCAACCTGCATCTGGGATTTCTCAGTGGCACAGAGTGGACAGTGGGCCCTGTCCACCTGCCCGTGTCACTGAGTAGAGCAAACAGTGACACTGGAGGAAGAGGAATGATTCAGAAACTGACGCTGCAAAGGAGGGTTGGGGTGCAAGGAATCCAGCTAGAGTTGCAGTTCTCTCTCTCTCTCTCTCTTTTTAGACAGTCTTTGGTTTCCATGTCTGGCTGTGAATTTTCAGTGTCCCTCCTAAATCCCCAAACAGCACCATCCATTGGCGGCCTGTGGAGTAGTGTGGGTCCAAGCCCGCTTCCTGCGGTTCCAACAGTTGCTGCTGCTTTCCAGGTGGATTCATCATGCTGGTGGTGACAAGAATCCTCAGTTTGACAGGGGCAGAGCAGGAAATGTCACTGTACGCTGAGGATAGGTTTTGTAGGAAATGGGCCAGGAGAGCAACGGGCCAGTGACAGCAGTGCAGGTGCTGGTCCTGCTCATCAGCAGCCGAGAGACCTTGGCCTGTGGTTTTCACACTCCCTTCTTGGAGTGACTGTTTGCTGCATGTGCCGCCTCACATTTCACGCCCTTCATCCTGTTCAGTGGGACAAGCCGCAGAATAACAAGGGGCCCGGATGACACAAGAGAGCCGCTGAGGACTTAGCTGGCCTTGTGGAGGGCTCTCCCCTTGACATGCCCTTCGAGACACTGTTTGCCTTGTGATAAGCCTGCCAATCGAACACTGTGCAGACCACGGGGAGGGCTCCCTAGTTTTGTCACGGCCGAGCCAGGGCGTGGGGCTGAGTCTGCCATTCCGATTCCTCAATGTCCCCTTCTTCCCTGGGTCTCACGTGGTGACAGAAAGTCATGTCCCTTGTAGTCACTGTGTGGCTGGTGTGGCAGTGGCTGCACTGGACCTTTCCTCAGATCGGCTCCTGATTGTGCTCCACTTTGGGTTGGCAGTGCTTGGAGGTGACCGACTGGAAGGGAAGTGAGAGACAACCCTTGCTCTCAGGAGACCCCACCTCAGGAACAGAGTGTTAGGGTTGCGAAGACCTCAGCTCTGTCTTTAAAGGCATCTCTTGGCCCAGGTTGGCTTTGAGCTCACGGTGTAGCAGAGGATGACCTTGACCTTCTGACCCTCCTGCCTCTTCCTTCCTAGTGCTGGGATTACAGGCATGCAACACTATGCCTGGTTTTCTGTGGTGCCGGGGATTGAACCCAGAGCTCTGTGCATGCCAGGCAAGGACTCTACCAACCGAGCTGTCTCCCTAATCCAGGGCTTCTGGGTTTTAGTGTATTTGCTATTGACATTTCCTGAATGGCTGTGAAGTAGTACCTAATGGCCCTGTCATTGCTTCCTGGCTCTGATGTCATTCTGACATTTTCTTTGGGTCAGTGTGTTGGGGTATAAATAGATGGATCCAGACACAGCCACCTGGGCCTGGCCACCACAGCAGAGGCCGAGTACACAGAGCACCCTGTGGGAGGAGCCTCCCACCTCCCTCCCGCCTCGAAAGGACCAGCCCTCCTCACCTCCGTTGTCCTTGTTTTCTAGATGATGAACCAGGTGGAGGGTCAGCAGAAGAACCTGGTGCATGCGATCGAGGCTCTGCCAGGCTCCGGCCCCCTCACTGCCCTGGACCAGGACCTGCTTCTCCTCAAGGCCACCTCCGCTGCCACCCTCAGCTGCCTCGGCGAGTGCCTCACCCTGCTGCAGCAGAGCGTCCGCCAGGCCGGCCCGCCCAGCCACAAGCCAGGAGCCTCGGGTGAGCGCTGCACTCCTGGCCCCTGAGCTTGTCCAGTGGAGATGTGGAACGCTCTGTTTGTGTATGTGTGCTCCGCATCCCAGCCATCCGTTCAGCCTCAGTTTTCTGAGGCAGGCTCTCTCTGTGTAGCCCGGGCTGGCCTTGATCTTATGGTGGTCCTCCTGCCTCAGCATTCTTAGTGCTGCAGTTGTAGGTGTGGTCCACCATGCCCTACATTTTCACTCTCCATCTGGCTCTCCTTTGGGCCAGCCAAGTCTCCATGCCTCCTCCCCCATGTGCCGTCCTATGAAAATGCATCCAGAGTGTGTCCGCAGACCGCCAGGGCTCCTTGCAGACGTGGCAGCCCGCCCTGATTTTCACTCTGTTCATGACTCTTGCCCGCAGTGCTCCGCTTTTCAGATCCGTCTCTGGGTCCCCTTCCCCCAGCATTTCTGTGGCGTGCATCCGACGCAGCTTACCAGCTCCTCCAGATGACGCGCCCTACTCATGTCCCGTTCACCCCCCCCGTAAAGTATGGGTTCATACCAGTCCCTTGAGGGACAGTGTCATGCAGGCCTCCCTTGGGGGCTGGTCATGTGGGAGGATTTTGCTGAAGAACATCCCAGAAGCATTGCTAGTTCCTTTTCCAGAAGCCAGAGACAGGGACATAGAGCTGTGAGAGAATTCAGACCCATCTGAGGATCGAGTAGTAAGCGGACGTAAAGAGCTTGAGAGGAGAGGGCTGGGGAAGTGGAGGGCTCCACCGGTGAAGCAGTCAAGACAAACCAAAACCAAAACATAAATCATCTCAGCCTTTGGAGAGATGGCTCACGGTTAAGAGCACTCGGCAAAGCTAGGGACCCGACCCCCACATCAGGTGGCGCATAGGGAATCTGGTGCTCTCCTCTGGCCTCTACAGACACCTCCACTCGTGCAGGTTTACACCGACCCCTGTGCCACACACATACACATTATTAAAAATAAAAGATCGGTAGACAAGACTGTCCAGCCACTGTGCCCAAGGGCCCACCTATCTCTGCTTCCCCAGACCTGGACCACAAGCTCAGGAGTATACCTGCTTTTTGGTTTTTACGTGGGTGCTGGAGGTCAGGCTCGGGTCCTCAGGGCTGCACAGCAACACTCTCCACTGAGCTAACATGCCTGCACGTTGGAAGGCAGTTTGCTCGCCGCTGAACACAGGAGCTGTACAGTACACTGATGGAGACGTGTTTACGTCTGAGGAGGGCCAGGATGGGTGGAATCAAAACCTTTCAGGGTTTTCGTGGCTGTCGGACCTGCAGCTTACCAAACACCCCTGTGTGTAAGTCTGATTTACCCATGGGTTGGCTTTCTGATTCTTAATCAGTTTTTATTTTTTAATCAAAGTGATTTTTCACACACACACACACACACACACACACACACACACACACACACACACATCCCTCTCTCCCACCTCCTCTCTCCTCCTTTCTTTCCCCACCTTTCTGTCCACCCCACCTCTATGTTTTTTTTCTTACTCTCCCAACTCCTGTTTTAAACTCAGGTAGCCCAGATGGATGTTGAATTTGCTCTGTGGCCAAGGACCTTGAACTTCTGCTCTTCCTGCGTCTACCTCCCAGTCTCTGGGAATAGAAGCTACTATTTATGCTGTGCTGGGGACTGAACCCAGGGCTTTGCAGAGGCTAGGCAAGCACTCCACTGAGTTCCACCCCTGCTCCTTGTGATGGCCTAGTAGCTCATCTCCCATAACATCTCAGAATGCCACCTGGGAAGCTGGTCAGCTGAGGTGCCGATGTCTGCGCTCCGGCCCCTCTTCTGTTCCAAGCTTGCTTTCAGACGTACCTGCTTTCCTTCCGTGCAGCCTGATTCCCAGGCCCACCTCAGATGGTGGCACATTGAATGTTTTCAGAGCGGTCTGTGAGGAAAAATAATAAAGTGACTGGGCTTTTCGGTCAAGTCTTGAAGCATGCAGCTCTCTTGCCATTCCTGCCTGTTCTGCGTCAGCAGCGCAGTGGGGACCTGGGCCTGGTTGGGAGGAGCCCAGGGTCTGTCTTCCCTAGCTTAGATCTAGTCAAAAAGTGGGCAGAGACAGGCCTGGAGCTCAGGGCTGAGACTGCACCTGGGTTGCCAGCGTTGAGGTGAATTGAAGCTTGAAGGGACTTGGGGTGCAAAGGACTCTGTTTTCCTCCTTGTTGGGTACTTACCACCAGGCTTATTGTTCAGGGAGTGAAATCCAGCCCCAAGCAGGGGCTGTAACCACACAGTTTGGTTCAGAGTCGGAGCCAGACCTTCCTGGCCAGTTGGTCATGAAGTGGGTTTGGGGGATGGGGGTGCCGGCAGAGCCCCGGTGGGCCTGCATGAGGACGGAAGCAGGACAGGCGACGGGAGAACCAGAACAGAAAGCAGCTGTCTGCTTACCCTTGCCCACATTTCAGAACGGTTTCCTTCTCTCCCAAGATCCCTGGAAAGTGCTGTTGGGGAGAGTTAAATGTGATCACACAGCTCCTCTGGGCCTTCCTGGCAGACTGCTTCCCTTTTCTCCTCTTCTGCCGCCCAGCACCTTCCTTTTCTGTCTGCTCCCTTCTTCTGGTGTTGCTGCCCACCACCAGTCACTTTTACTTCACGGCTTGACGCCAAGATAGAAATGCAGTCACACTGGCAGCCAGTGAGGTAGGCAGGAAAAGCTACAAGCTAGCCTCGAAGTAGGTTTCAATGGGTAAGATTTGAATCAGTCAAAACGATGTTTCCGAGTAGCTATTTTCTCCGTAAAGAAAGCATCCAGTCAGGAACTGGGAGATGGCTGTGTTAGTACAGCTCTTGTCATGTAAGCATGGGGACCGGAGTTCATGTACTTGAAATCCCATTGGATTGGGGAGGTAGAAGCAGAAGGAATCCGACTGGCCAGCCAGGCTAGTTCAGTCAGCAAGTTCCTGGTCACATGAGGGAGACACTGCCTCAGAAGCACCAGGTGGCAGCACCCGAGGACTGACTGGCTGAGGTCCCCTCCGGCCTCTCCACACGTGTGCTCACCACTTCTCTATGCGTGTGTCCATCAGGAACACAAGCTTTCTCGCCCAGATAGGCCTCACACTTTCTCCGCTTTGGAGGTTACAGCCTGCGTCGGGAAGCCCTAAAGGTTTACTGACCCCGAGCGACGAGGTCACCAGGAGCTGGCAGGTGAGGCTTCCAGGGGCTGTCACCGGTCACAGCCTCTGGGCAGAGGTCTAGTGACACTCAGCACCCTGAGGCTCCTGAGAGACACACGACTCCAAGACATTTCAGCCAAACTTCTGTTTTTAAGGTTCCATGTAGAGCCGAGCAGAGTGGCACACACCTGTGATCCCAGCACTTGGGAGACAGGTAGATTGCATGTTCGAAACCAGCCTGGGCTACACAGGGGCTCCAAAAAGGGGGGGAAAAGAGAAAGAAAATGCAGCCTATTTCTCTGCTCGCCTGGAAATGCCTCTCGCTGAAGCAGATACTTATGTCTTTAAGTGCCAGTGGTTGGACATCCAAGCCAGGCTCAGCTGATGGGGTTTCTTCTTCCACACTGATGGCCACTTCCCTCTCCAACACTGTCATGAGTTTTCCCCTGCTGTGTGTGCATATGTGTGTGCATGTGTGTGTGTGTGTGTGTGTGTGTGTGTGTGTGTGTGTGTGTGTGT
>NW_026586383.1:4597273-4620298 GCF_907164565.1 Psammomys obesus
TGTGTGTGTGTGTGTGTGTGTGTGTGTGTGTGTGTGTGTGTGTGTGTGTTTGTGCGTGCAGCTCTGGTCTTTTCTTCTTTTAAGGATACTGATCCTGTTGGATGAAGGCCCTAGCTGATGATCTCATTCAACTTCAATTACTTCTGGGAAATTCTGACTTCAGACCTTGTTAGATTAGAGGTTAAGACATCAAAATATGAACGGGGTGGGGACACAAACCCATAGCAGACAGCAGTCAGCATGGGTGGGGGCCCTGGGTGACCTAAGTGAGACTAAACCACAAGACTGAGAACTCGCGCTGCGCTTTCCAGCATTCATTTGTCCATTCGCGTATGAATTCATTCATTTTCTAAAAGGTTCATGTGCACGAGTGTTTTGCCTGCGTGTGTATGTGTGTGTGGATCACTTGCATGGTATCCGTGGAAGCTAGAGGAGGAGTTTGTAGCCTCTGGAACAGGATGACAGATGACTGTGAATCACCACGTGCTGGGAACTGAACCCGTGTCCTTTGCAAAAGCAGTCAGTGCTCCTACCGTTTGAGCGGTCTCTCCAGCTTCGTTTGCTCTTTTTAAGGCAGGGCCTCATGTAGCAGGAGCCCTCACTCCTCCCACCCACTCCCCAGGCACTGGGGCTGCAGTTCCTGCTTCTCTGTGGCCGGTTTGAATTTTGTGACTGTTGAGAGGCTGTGAAGATTGCTCAGGTGGTATTTGCATCCCTGAATGTCTTTTAATGTTCATTCCTCGAGTGTCTGCTCCGCCCAATCACAGGTCCTCGGGGCAGCCAAGAAGTTTCCGTTTTACTTCAGTTGGGGCTTCAGCAGCAGGGTTATAGAGGCTACTGTATGTGTGAGAAGTATTGAGCACCGGCATCGAGAAGAGAAATGTTTACATAGAAATGCGCTTGGGTTGCATCGTACCACACTTAGCAGCTCACAGAGGTGGGGGGTTAAGGAGAGAGACCCGTTTTCACTGCTATCTTATTTCGGTCCACCAACCAGATTCTTTTAGGATGCTAAAGGTTTAGACCATTTCTAGATTTTTCTCTGAACAAGTTCAGAAAGCAAGCTGACAGAATGGCTCTGGGGATTGAGCACCTGAGACCAGAAGGACTGAGTGAGCCTCCCTCCCCCTCCAGCCTGGCTTTCCTCCATCGTTTATCCCTGCTCAAAGGTTGGGAACCAATCTCCGGGCTGGAAGTGAGCTGAGAGTGACCTGCTTATTCACCTTGCTAGATTGCTGTGGCTAAAAAAATCCACCTGTAATTACTCCTGTCTCTATTAATAAACTCCGAAAGAAATTCCGTGGTAATAATAATACTGTGAAAAGAGTATCGAAGGGGAAAATCTCCCCCTCACAGGGGGTTGAAGGGAGATCAGTAAAATGCTTTTAGCTTAGCAGGCTGCTATTTCTAAGAATTATTTCTGGCTAGAATGGACCAGGCATATTGGTCCTCTTACTATCCATTGCAGCTGGCCACATCTGGCACCAGGAGCAGCTTTTTGTGTCTACACTGTAAACATTTTTCCTGAACCGTGATTATTAAACAATAGGCCACATTTTCAGTAGCCTGTATCTGATAATATGACTTAGTCTTTAAGGTAAATATCATACAATATTTTTGAAAGCTAAAAGAAAAACAGCATTATCTGATGTTGGTAATTACATTGCTGGAGGTTGGGGGTGACTCTGGGTAAAGTGCTTGTCACACAGGCATGAGGAGTTAGGTTTGAGTTCAACAACCACGTAAAGAGCTGGGTGCCCCAGTATGCATCTGTAATACCAGCTCTGGGAAGATGGACACAGGTGGATGGGGGAGGGGAGGTGGACACAGGTGGATTTGGGGAGAGGTGGGCACAGGTAGATCCAGGGTAGGGGAAGATGACACAGATGGATGTGGGGGGAGGTGGACACAGGTGGATAAGGTGGGGAGGTAGACACAAGGTCTCCTCAGTAGGTACAGATGTTTCACAGGCTCTACGTGTTTGATTTGGAGGATCTCTGGCATCATTCTAGCTCTTTGTTTCAGAAACCATCCTGGGATGGCATGGGCCCATGTCACATTCCACAGACCAGCTGAAAAATGGGACCCTTGGCTCTTTGCCTTCGGCCAGTGCCAACATAACGTGGGCAATTCTACCGAACTCGGCTGAAGAGGAGCACATCTCACAGCCAGAGCCAGAGGTAAGCCGGAGGCCTTTCCTAGCACACCCGTTGCTTTGTTAGCACTTGTTCAGCAAGTGGGCGAGTGCATTTGTAGCATGCTCACTACTTTAGGAGGAGGCACATAGCAAAAGCAAGGATTCCCTGGAGTCAGAATCAGCTCCTTGCCTGCCTGGAACTCTCCCCTGTCCTTCTGTCTGGCAGCTACCCAGAGCCAGTTGCTATTCTACCATTGAGGAGCCTCCAATTTTGATTGAAATGAACCTCATTTTAACTTCAAGTGGGAGAAATTTTAACAGACCCTAAAAGTTTCTAAACGTGCCTCTTGGCTTGATGGGAGCATCATGCGGCTCCCCTGAATTATGGCTTCTCCATATGGTCCATGCTGGCCAGGCTCTTGCCTCCCACGCTTGACTCCTGCATGCCTCTGACAGGCCAGCGTGAGCCGTCCTCATTCGTGTTGTGCTCAGCAGGTTCAGGCTGCACGGGACCGCTGCCCTGCACAGGACAACCCCTGCAGATTCTGACCACCTGCCCTACCCTAGCGGGTTGCAGGGACTCTTCTGTCTTCCTGCCAGACACAGCTCTGGGCCCCCAATTCTGCCTCGGTGGCTACTGGAAGGAGCTGTGGTTCAACTGTGTCAACAATTAAATATGTATAGTCCTGACATAGAATATATTATAACTTGAGGTAATTTGAGTCAGGCTCAGGCCAATTTTAACCATTCTTAATCTCCATCAAAATAATTTTAGCCTGAAAACTTCAGAAGACTCACAGTAGGCATTTGGAAGGGGCAGGAGTCCTGGGAAGCTTTTGCCACAAAGAGAAAAACTAGCCTTGGTGAGCAGTTGCTGTTCCTCTCCGTGTCTGACCGCCTTCGGTAGCAATTTAGTGGTGTAGCTCCTACAAAGGCAGGAGCCACCTGCTAACGAATATCTCAGGCATGTCTTCAAGGAACCTGGGCAGGGTCTGGAGTAGGGATGTGAACTGGGGTCGGTGGCTCTGCGAGGACTTTCAGGCCGAGGCAGGCATGCAGCCTTGTGGGAGCTTCGTGTTGGTGACTGTGTTGGGAGCCCCGCATCCCCTTGAGGAGACTGGGTGGGCAAGTGTTTGAGGATGGTGCATAACTACAAGGACATTTTTAAAAAACACAAGGGGCCGGCCATGTTGATGCACACCTGTAGTCCTGATACCTGGGAGGCTGAAGCAGGAGGATCAACCTTGCCTACATAGTAAGTTCCCAGGCCAGCTTGAGCTACATAACACCTTTTCTCAAAGAGACAGACAGTATGCTAATTAAACCATTAAATAGCTTTAAAAAAAAAATAGAGCAATTAAGATGGCTCAGTGTGTAGAGGAATGTAAATTCAGAACATGGCTGTTCTGCCAAGATATCACATCCAAAGACCTTCTAGCTATGTGATCTGGCTGGAAAACAAACATGCCTTTAATCCAGGAGACAGAGACAAGCAGATCTCTGAGTTCTAGGCCAGCCTGGTACAGAGCAAATTTCAGGTAAAGAAAAGCTTAGGTCCAGGCATGGTGGTACACACCTTTAATCCCAAACAAGGAAGGTAAAGTTAGTTTGTAGAAGGAGGCACCCGTGTTTGAAAGTGATATTTAATTGAGTAGCAGAAATAGAGATGAATCAGAAAAAGATTTGACAAACTAGGATACACCCAACTTTCACAAGAGAGAAGAGGGAAGTTGCTTAAGGGCCAATAAGAGAGAGAAGGCAGGTTAATGGGGACAGTAATAGAGAGGATGCAGAGAGAGAATTCAAGTGAAGGCCAAATGAGCCAGAGAATGAGCAGTAGCTAGGAGATTAGAACAGATTGTTGAAGTTAGTTTAAGGCCAAGCAGAGTAATTCAGAGGCTGAGAGAGAAGCCAGATTGAATAAGTCAGCTGGGAGATGAGTTTGAACAGAACAGCTAAGTTGAAGCAGCCAGCCCAGAGCTCAGAAAGAACAGGAAAGGGTGAGCTTATTCAGCAGTAAGCCTCAGAGGCTGAAAGCATTCTAGGCCTGGGTTAGATTGTACAGAGGCCAGAAGCTTTCAGGACTAGGCCTACGTCAACAGAAAGAAGCAATGATCCTCCAAGATGACAGGTGAATAAAAGTTACTTTTGCATCAGTGGATAAAATTACTTTCTGTGCCTGACTGACAGCCTGAGTTTAACCCATGGAACCTGTGTAAGTGAAAGTGGAAGGAGAGGATTAACTCCACTTTGTCCTCTGACCTCCACATGCTCATGGTATTATACAGAACAACACATTGGAAAAGTCTGTAGATACATACAAACATACACACACACACACATACAGTTTCCTCCGTTCACCCAGGGGGGCAGTGTGTGTGCGCAAAGCTTTACTCCCCAGGGAAGCTGAGAGAGACCTTTGTGATCATTAACATTTTTATTTTTAAATTTAAAGTTACATTTGTTTATCATGTGAGAGAGGGAGAGAGAGGTTGTGGGTGTGAGCACACACGTGTGTAATTGCTGCAGTGCATAAGCGGAGGTCGGAGGACAATTTTGGGGAGTTATTTCCTTCCACCATGTGGGTCCTAGGGATTGACCTCGGGGCGTTAGGGTTGGCAGCAACCACTGAGCAATCTTTCTGGTCCCATGATCATTTGTTTTTACGTTCTCGTTCCCAGCAGCGTTCTCAGGCAAAGGATCACAGAGACTAGAGCCTAATAGATACAGGGGTGAGGAATAGGGGATCCACATTTTGTTGTGGGGTCCCCTGCAGTATTTCTTCTTCCTTTCCCAGGGAGCCGTGCTCTCCGCCTCCCACACAGAAGCTGGTCTGTTGTTTATATTTAAGGTTGTGGGCTGATTCACATCACCTGTCAGTGACATTGGCAGGACATAGTATACGCTGTTCATGCTCCCGGGAGCTGGGGACGTGATGTCCGCCACCAAGTCTGGTGACCTGATTCCGTCCCAGGACCCACAAGATGAGAGAGCCAACTCTTGCAAGTTGTACTCCAACCTCCACATGGACGAAACAGAATTTTTAAAACGATTAGATAAAGGATGTGTGTGTGTGAGAGAGTGTGCTCTCACTTGTGTGTGTGCTGGAGAAGGGAGACCAGAAGAGGGCGCCAGATCCCTGGAAGCCGGACTTAGAGGTGGTAGTGAGTCTCCTAACATGGGTGCTGGGAGTCAAACTCTGGGCTCCTGTGGGCGCAGCAAGTGCTCCTGCTGAGCTGTCTTTCCAGCCCCGCAGTAAACACACACACACACACACACACACACACACACACACACACACACACAGTACTAACTCTAAAGCTCTGCTTGAAAAAAGAAAACCTTTGGCCAGGAACATGGGAACAAGCTATTGATTTTTGGTTGTTGCTGTCACCTTCCTCCTTTTGTGAGAGCAATGTTAGACACCATCCAGTGACTCCTGGAGGCAGAGCGAGACTTAGAATGGTGGGCTGGCGTCATAGTGCGTTTTAGAGACGGGAGCATTGAAAGTCTCTTGTAAAGACTCCTTTATTTTTCCCCAGTGAGAGCCCTGGCGGATGATTCTCAAAATCCAAATGGCCGGTGGTTAGATAATAGTTTTCTTTTTGGAACACCATGCTTTCTCTCTCTCTCTCTCTCTCTCTCTCTTTTTCTTCTTACTGGTTGAAGCAGCTAGCAAAAACCATCCAATAGTTCTCCTGTTAAACGAAGTGAAATGTGGCCATTGCCTTCTCCTGTACGATCAGGAGAAACCAACTCCAGGAGAAATGGAGAAAGTTTCTCAAGGATAGACACCCCCTTGGTTCTTCATCTGTGCTGACGCAGAGAATGTAGTTACTTCCTTGAGTGGTCCCCATTGAAGAGCTAATTTAAGGGAATTAAATTAAAGGGAAGATAGTTCAGCCACTAAAGTGATTGTCACTCAGGCATGAGGGCCTGAGCTTGGGTCCCCAGCACTCAGGTAAAAGCCGGGCCTGGTAGTGCAGGTCTGTGTTTCCAGGGCTGGGGGGGAAGGCGGGAGGAGGCAAAGTCCAGCAAAAGACTGGCTCAGAAAAATAAGGTAGAAAGCAACAAGACGACGCCCCAACCCAGTCTCTGGTGTCTACATGTATTCGCACACAAGAGCACACACCCCAGGCTCCAGAACCGTGTTTAAGAATTGTAGTTTTCTGTGCATTAGCTTAGGGAAAGCATTTTCCTCTTTGCTGCTTTGGTCATTCATTCTGTCTTTCAGAGTCATAATTAGAATACAAAAGTATGCCCGTTTCCTCCACACACCATAAAACGACTTACACGTGGAGAAAACACATGTGTTTTCTTCTTTGATTTGTTCAGTGTGTGTTGGGGGGATGGGATGTATGTGTAAGGGTCAGAGGACAGTTTGTGGTAATCAGGTCTCTCCTACTACCATGTGCGTACAGGGATTTGAACTCAGGTCTTTAGGCGTTGTGGCAAGCACCCTGACCCTCTGAGCCATTGCACTGGCCCACACACACATTCTAAATTTAGTTGCTTAATTCCCAGCAGAAGCAAAGCTCAAAGAGCGGCATGTGTTGAATCCATGCTCTGGAAGGGAGTGTGGTAAGCTCTGATGTAGAATCCGTGATCCGCTGTGGCAGGAACTAACTGAATGTGACAGTGACGTGTTCTTTCATAATGAAATGAGTTAGGGTCCTGGTCTTATTAGTAGAACAAGTTTACGGCTTCATAACACTCTTTGAAATTCAGGTTTAGTTCTTAGAAGGCTTTATTCTGCCTCCTTTATCTAGGATCAGCGTGTTTTAGGACCAGCAGGCGATGCAGAGCTCCCTTGCCTTCCCTCTGTCTGCCGCTCAGCTTTCCCTGGTTGGATGTAAGGACACAGCTGTGCACCCCAGACAGGACCCAGACGGACTGAGGAAGTGATTCCATCCAGGCAACTAAGTGAACCAGATTTTATGGGGGCTACTTACAGAGCAATGGGGGAGGGGCTCCGTCATTGTCTCAGCTCCAGCCGGTCCTGCAGGGTGGTCCTACTGTGTGAAACCTCTTGTGCATGGCAAATTACTCCTTCAGCCTCTCTCTTCCCACATGCTACTGGGAGAAATCCCAGTTCCTTGGGGTCCGTTGTCTGGATAGTCTGATGGCTACAGGGAAGGGCATACGAATGTTTTTTAACCTACATATTAGGAATGTTACAAATTGAGCTGAAGGCTGGTGAAGTGGCTCAGCAGGTAAAAGTTGCATAAATCTGGTAACCTGAGGGAGTCTCAGAACCTGTGGTGGAAGGTGACAGGTGAGCCGTGGAAACTTCTCTCTGACCTCAGCACATGTGTCCACACTAACACATGCACAATAATAAGAAACAGCTAAAAATGTAAGTCTGGGCGTGGAGAGAGAGCTCAGTGGTTAGGAGCAGTTACTGCAAAACCATGAGGACCAAGTTTGAAGCCCAGCACTCTCACCTTTAGCCCAGTGCTGGGGTGAGTGGAAAACAAGGAACAGCTGGAGCTTGTGGCTTCCAGCCCAGCTGAAAAGAACACAAGCTGTAGTTTCAGGGAGAGATCCTGCCTCAAAGGAATATGGTGGAGAGTGATGAGGACACCTGACGCCTTCCACACGCAGACCTGCTATACTACTCACTCACACTAAAATAAGTCTTGAGTCCAATGAAAGCATTCTAAATTTAATTACTGCCTTTTTGTTAACAATTTCTCCTTTTGTTAACAATACTTGCTTTAATCTTGATAGTTTTATTCTCTATATAATTAGATATTTAAGATTTGACATTTATAATAAGATGTATACTATCTATCAGCAGTTAATATTGTTTAACAACTTTGTCATCCAATAGCAGAAAGAGACCATCTCAACGCTGATGAACTATATATTTCTTAGGAGGCAAAGGTCAGAAACCATGTAAAACTGCCTCTGCTTAGCAGGCCAGCCTTTTAAGTTTTAACCTTTGAATTTACACTTCTAAGTTTTCCAAGAAAAAAAAAAGTATTGTAGAAGTTTCTCTGAGAATTTGATGGAAATCATTTAGTAAAACTTTAATTACCTTTCACTGCAGAGAATTGGTGCTCTCTCCTGGGTAGGCTCGAGTGACACTGGTCTTTTCTGTTACATCCAGAGTCATACCAGAGTTGACCCAGCTTCCTCACGCTGCTGGTCAGGGTTGGCATCTTCTGTTACCCCGTCACAGAGAGGAATTATCACACGATGGAATGTAAAGATCTTTAGCAAACATATCCATTCATGATCTGAGGTGTATCGTAGCTTTAATGATAAAATCTTATTAATGGGGCTGGAGAAAATTCGGTGCCTGGAAGCAGTTGCTGCTTTTGTGGGGACCTGGGCCTCCCCAGCAACCACATCAGGCAGCTTTACAACCCCTGTCACGCCAGCTCCAGGAGACCTGGTGCCCTTTCTGGCCTCTGAAGGACAAGCACTCACATGTAAATACCCACACACAGACACACACACAGGCAGACATACACACACTTAAGAAATAAAGCTCTAAATGTTTATAATTAGAAGGATAAACATATTCTTAGAAACAGAAGCCCTATAGCAATAATCTGATAAAAGGATTAAAAAAAAAAAAAAAAGGTCTCACTGTGTATCCCTGGGTGCCATGGCACTGTGTAGACCAGGCTGGCATCAAACTCACAGAGATCCACCTGCCTCTGCCTCCCTGAGTGCTGGGATTAAAGGGGTGCTCTACCACAGCCAGCTCATGAAAGGATATCTAATGAACACCATTTTTAGGCATCTTGACTTTATTTCTATAATTATATATTGAGTTAACTTGTATCTCAGAAAACTCATTCTTGGCAATGTCTCTATATCAAGAAAATGTAACAAAGCAATTATAAAGATTCTTTGTGTTAGTTTTCCAAATGTATTTAAAATCATACATCTTGATTAGCATAAAACATTTTTATGTCTTGTTTTCTATTGCCCTTGAATACTAAGGGAAAATGTAAAATTTAATTTCTTTTTAGACTCTGTTTTAGAAGAAAATCCTTACCAAAATTTATGTAGCAAATAAAAAATTTTGTTACTTAACCAACTTTTATCGTATGCCTTAATGAATTCCATTTTGTGTAAACACTAACTGTTCTTTAAAGTCTTTATTTTAGATGTTTATTGTCCCTCTAGAGTACTTCCTTGAGAAGATCAGATATCCCTTAATGGTGTGTTCAGAACGTTTAATGTTCTATGAAGCACATTCAATGTGCTCAATATTTCATTTTAATAGATTTTAGGAAGCTAAGAGTATAGAAGTTTACATGGCAAGAAAGTACAGATCTATCATGTCTACGGAATGATAAGCCCAGATTATATTTATGACAAAGAAAAGTTAGGCCCCTCTGTTTCATTCATGCTTTGCTGTAAATTGTCTCCTGGGTTTTACACTGGCCTATCTAGGGCTGATGAGAGGAGTTAGTGGGCAAAAGGGTTTGCTCTCACGCCCCATGATCTGAGTTCAATCCCAGGTCATACATGGTAGAAGGAGAGAACAGATTCCAAAAAGTTGTCCTCTGACTTCTGCATGGCAACATTGTATGCCTGCGTACACACAAGAGAAATAAACAGATTTTTGGGTTGAGTATGGTGGTGGTACAGGCCTTTAATCCCAGCCCTTGGGAGGCAGAGGCAGATAATCTCTCTTGTGAGCTTGAGGCTAGCCTGGTCGATATAGTGATTTCCAGGCCAGCCAGTAAGACTCCTGTTGTAATTTTTTTAAGTTTTTAATAAAAAAAAAATGTAAGTGACTTCCCAGGTTCAGTAGTCATCTTTTTAACCCCTGCATTTCATTTAGGCTTGGGTGAGGTAAGGACCTTAAAGACCCATTTCTTTAGGATACAGAGTGAGGAGAAAAATGACTAAAATTTAAAATGTATATAAGCTTACATGTGCAGACACACACACAAAAATGTCTCAATAGACATGGCAATAATCGCATGTCAAAAACTCCAAAGCTGCGTGTCACCTTAAGTTAAGACTTACCTGGGCTCCAGAAGGAGACCTTATCTTAAAAAAATAAAATAAAATAAATCTGTATGCAATAAAATAGAGTCAGAAACACAGACTAATAGACTAACAACAAAATAACATGTAAGAACAATTATAAATGTCATAGTATACTTTTCAGGTCATGAAAGCACAAGTCAGCGTTCTCCCTGGGAGCCTCATGAGCTTGGTAGTTTCCATAGTTCCACACGGCTCCAAAACCATCTCAGATCGAAGTGCAGACAGACAGGCTCCCTGGGAACATTAGTCCCTCGATCTTAACCCACACAGTCTGTACGGCAAAGGTAAACAAGATGGTGATTCAAGTCTCAGACAGCAGAGGTAGTTTGTTCTCACATCAGCTGGTACAGCAGAGTGACAAGGTGAGTCCACGCGGCTGTCCCCAGCCTGGGATGGAGACATTGATTCGGACAAGCACTGGGAAGATGGCTCGGGAGATACAGTGCTTACCCTGCAAGCAGGAGGATCAGGCTCCTGTAATTCCAGCACTCAGCAGGCAGAGACTGGGCAGTCCTAAGGCAGACTGGCAGGCGAGCATCAAGCAGCTCTGGGTCTGGGGGCTGGAGAGATGGATCAGTGGTTAAGAGCCTGGCTGCTCCTACAGAGGACCCGGCTTCAATCCCCAGCACCCATGTGGTGACTCGTCGGTCCCTCTAGTTCCAGGGGATCCAGTGCCCTCTTCTGACCACCATGGGCACCCGATATGCTCAGGGTTCACAGACAAAACACACATGAAATAATTATTTTTAGTTGGAGAATAATTGAAGGAGACACGCAATATGTAGACCAAAGGAGTAAACTAGAAACTTTTGAAATTACAAAAGTGAACTAGAGTGTTCTTTATAGATAAGACCAGGTCAAAATGTAAAGGTCCCCGGCCCTTTCTTAGCCAGTTCACCGGCCCTTTCTTAGCCAGTTCACCAATAATGCATTATAACTAGTTTCATCTCCTGGTGGGAAACAGTGGAGGTCACAGAACAAATATAAAAGCCCGGTGGGCTACCAAGATTTTCCAAATATCTCATCTGCAGGGCCCGGTCACCACAGGGACCCTCTCAACCACTTTTCTCCCAGGTAGCCATGGTTCTTTGTGGAAATGGACAGGGCCAGAGTCACCGGAAGTGCTGGCTCACTGGAGCTGGGCCTCCAAATTAATCTGCCTACTCAAGCTTCCCTGTATTCCAGATGAAACTGGGGAACAGAATTTGGTGAACAAATATGGACTTGCTTATAGCTCGTGTCGGCCTTACAATTTACTTACTATACATTTTTCTTTAAATCAATGGTGTGTGTATGGGGGCAGGGTCATGCACGAGCATTTGGCATCCACAGAGGCCAGGGGTGCTCTTGGACTGGGGGCTACAGGTAGCATAAGGCACTGTGGGGGTGCTGGGAACTGAACTCGGGTCTTTTGGGAGGCAGCCAGCGCCGAGCCATCTCTCCAGCCTTACGGTTTATGGGACACTGTCAGCCAGAGGCCAGCAGACTCTTCAGAGAGACAGCTTATCTGGAGCTTGTGAGGAAGGCTGCTGGCACTCAGCCTCCCTTGTCTCCTCAACAGTCCCCACACTCTGAGTACTGAGGGGCACAGTCTTTTCGGATTTCACATGACTGCTCTGCCACCGCTCCTGACCCTGCCTGCTCTCTCCGCTTGGGTCCTCTTCACAATTAGGCGCCCCCTTTATCTATTCAGTTCAGCAAGTGAGGGGCTATCTTAGGGTCTATGTTTTTATAGTACTGGGGTTTGAATCCCAAGGCTTCGTATGTGCCTGGCAAATATTCTGCCTTTGAGCCTCACTTCAAAGCCCATATAGTTAACCTTCAAATATATCCCCAAAAGCCAGGCTGGTGATCTAAGCTCCTAATCTCAGCCACTCAGGAGGCAGAGACAGAATTGCGCCAGCCTGGGCTACAGAATGAGTTTAAGGCCAACATAAGAACTTAGTGGGAGCCTGTCTCAAAATAAAAAGACAAAGTAGCAAGCTACAATATAGCTCGGTGGTAGAGCATTTGTCAAGTGTGGGCAGGGCCCTGGGTTCGATCCCAAGACTGAAAATAAGGTGTTTTTTTTGTTTTGTTTTGTTTTTCCAAATCCTCCATGAATAATATAACAAGAAACAGTAAAGGACAGTGTTGCATTCATTTTGAGGAACAAATATCTGGTTCTGGGAGTAGCTCACATCTTAGCATTGGATCAGTAAAGACAGCACCATGCAGCCGAGGCTGGTCCTGAACTTGTATCTTCTGGTTCTGATGCCCATGTGTTGGAAGGTGATTCGTGAGCACTGCTGTATTATGCTGGGGCTTGGACCCAGGGCCTCACGCACACCAGGCAAACACTTTGCCCACGGAGTGGCACCAGCCCTGCAGGGATGATGGACAGTGTCTGGCAGCCCCTGGGTCTCTTCCCTCTCTTACCTGTAGGCATGGCTGCATTTCCCCTACGGCTTTGGAAGGTCCCTCTTCGTTTTCGCTCCACCCTCAAGGTCCTCTCCCTCTCTGCTCTCCCTTCTTCCTTCCTTTCCGTGTGGTGGCGATTCGTGCCCTCTTGGCCAGGCGTTGCTTTTACAAAGAGGAATGAGGTGTGACCTGGCTGGTGGATGTCTGGGAGACGTATATGGAGTTTGGCACCAGGTCAAGGGCATCTTTGGGGAGTGTCCATCATGTCACCTGTCTGCGCTCCCACCCCGGGCGACAGTGTGGCTTTGTGATGTAAGTACTGGGAACACAGTCCCCTTGGGTTTTGTCAATTGTGAGCTATAGCCTTATGAAAAGCCAGCATTGAGGGGAACAGTTTCGGCTCCCTGGCCGCAGCGCCCAGAGGATTAAGTGCCCTGACGCTGGTGAATGAAAAGGGCTTTTAAGCTGCCTACTGCTGTGTGTGCTGGTCCCCTTCTCCATTCTCCTCCGAATCATCCCTGTGGCCTCGAACACGCCCGTGACCCAGACGTGAAGCACTGAAGAGACTGTAGAGATGTGGTAGGCGACATTTACTGTGTTGTTCGGTGCCCTTACCCAACCCTCCCTGTCCGGCCCCCAGTGTCACAATGCCTTCTCCTCATCGGCCTAGACCTGCCAGGTTGCAGCAGCAGAGAGGAGCCTCACAGCAGCTGGGCAGCTCACGCTTTATTTGTCCGTGGTGAATAAGTGCTCCGGAGTGATTTATGTGCTGGCGCTTGTGACGTTCACTCTGAAGATGGAAAGTCAGCACTCAGCAATTTATGATCTTGGGGAAAGAACATTATGGAAGGAAGGAGCCAAGTATTTTTCGCCTGTACTGTAGGCTTTGCCTGATTCGATCAGCGGATGCCTGCGTTCAACCCCCTTTGCAGTTTGAATTGCATTCTGGAGCCTTGCAAGAGTTCTCTGGGTGCTAAATCATAATTATAAGTTTCGGGGTTGGTGGCACTGAAGTGGCTGGGAGCAACTAGGAAGGAAGAGAAGTAAGTGTGTGTGTGTGTGTGTGTGGACTGTGAGAGGGAATATTCTGAGTTCCAGTGGATGTTGCTCAGGACATGTGAAAATAGTACCGTGACAGCCACTTCTTATTTTCAATCACATCTAGTGATTTTGTGTGTGTGCGCATGTTTCGGAGTGGGTGTGTGCCACAGCACACGAATGGGGGTCAGTGGACGACGTGTGGAACTCGGTTGCCTCCTCCCACCTCATGGATCCCTGGGGTTGAACTCGGGTTGCCAGGCTTGGCAGCAAGTGCCTGCTCCTGCTGAGCCATCGGACCCACCCCAGCATGGCCACTGTCCTGGGCCAGCAGCGTCAGCCGCCGATCCCGTCCCCACCTCCTCAGGACCACCTCACTCGGCATAGCTAGGGCTGAGCTGGGGGTGGGCTCTGTGAGGAGAGTGTTATGGGGCCTGAGGATGCTCTGTCACCCCGGCTCCTCCTTTCTCTGGTGTGTATCCACTCCAGCCCCCTACTCCTGGGTCCCGTCTTCAGTTTCCCACCATGTATGAGGGTTTGAGAACATGTGTGTGGAGCTCAGAAGACAGCCTCAGGAGTCATCCTCTGGCTGCTGTTCACCTTCCTTTTTGAGACAGCATCTCTCACTGGCCTTGAGCTCACCTGGTAGACTAGGCCAGCCAGCCAGGGAGCCCCAGGGAAGCCCTGCCTCCATCTCCCCAGCACGAGGAGCACTTTGCCAACTGAGGTGTCCCTCCCTGGCCCTGGCTTCTGTGCCCTTTCTCTTCGTCAACTCTCGTAGTCCTAACTAGAAGCCTCGTCACGAATATGGATAGGATGGCAGAAGTCAGCTACCCAAAGAAAAGGGAATTCCAAAACTCGGGTGGAAATGGCACTCGCCTGAGCCCTTAAGGCCATGGAGGGCCCCGTCATACTGCCCCAAATCCCTGTCACACCTTCCTCCATCCTCTCAGAACTGGTACCCCCCAAAAAGAACGAGAAAGGGGCATGTGGTTTCTGTAGTTATTTTAAAATTTAATTCCACCTGAGGGCATGTGTGCGCATGCACACATGCACACACACACACACACACATACACACACACACACACACACACACACACACACACACACACATACACAGGCAGGGGGAGCAATGGGGGGTAATGTCATATTTGGCTGGGAAGATGGCTCAGCCGGAAGAGCACTTGCCACCAAGCTCCCTAGAGCCCACATGTGGAAGGATAGAGCCAGCTTCCACCAAAGGTATAAAATCGCAACTCGTTATTGTAAAGCTATTTTTTCCCTGGAAATAGATTCACGCAGGAACGAGCCTGTTTTTGGAAAAAGTATCTTAAACTCCAGATAATCTGCGTTCCAGTTGTGAGTGTCCCAGAATACAGTTTGAAATGCATCGGCTTTTGGGGATGTGTGCTGTTCTCATGCTGGTCTATGCGGTTGCATGTGTGTGCAGCCATGTGTGTATGTGGGTCCACAGACTGGCATCTAGGCCAACCCCATTCACGCTTGCCTAGGAATGTGATATGTGGCCACAGCACTAATTCTCCATCATGAGGTCCTGTATTTCCAGGGATGCTCTGAGGGTCCGGCACCCACCAGGAAATCAGCCTTATTAAAACTGTTGTTTGGCCTCCCCGCCTTGTCCCTGTTTGTGGATTCTAAGCGGGCTGGAGAACTGAGTGCTGCTATACACTGTTCTGGGGTTCCTGGGGCTCAGTGGTCTAACTGGCATTAGGCAGTGCCACCTGCCGTCTGTGTAGTGGGGTGAGCTTCCTCAAAGGGCTTCTGTCCCAGCTTCATTCCATTGCTTTGATAAAACACGACAGCCAAGAGCAGCTTGGGGAAGAAAGGGTTTATCTGGCTTACTCTCCCAGTCTATCCCTGAGGGAGAGTTCAAGGCAGCAACCTAAAGCAGAAACCTCGGAGGAACGCTGCTCGCTGGCTTGCCCACAGGCGCGTGCGCAGCTAGCGTCTCTATACAGGCGAGCGCTGTGTGCCCAGGGGACAGTGCTCCCCACTGTCGACTGTGCCCTCCTACATTAGTTAAGACAAGATGCTTCCTCACAGGCCAACGTTCTCGGGACATCTGGGGTGTACTGACAGTTCATGCTAACGAGGACAGCTTCCTTTACTAACATAGGCCAACACGGTTCCTCCAGCAGGGCTTATTCAGTTGCCATAAAGGTGCTTTGGTTTCCCTTGCCTTGCTGGCTTTTCTAACGAGGTCTAAGATTCAGCCGCCCTCTCTCCCATCAGGCCAGTGAGTGGCGCAGGCCTAGTGTGTGGCCCAAGCTGGATTTCACAGAATGTGTCAGGTGGGGGCAACTGAAGAACCCTGGAGTGTAAAGAAATGAACTTTTAAGTGACTTGCATGGATGGTGTCTCCCTGGCTTTTTCAGTCCCCCTTAGGGCCCTTGGCTTGTGACCACTCCATGGGTCTCTGGAGCTAGGTTGCTTTGCTTCAGCAATCCTGCCTCCCTCCTCCCTACCTTTTTGGTTCCAGGTGTCCTGTAGTCATGCCGACCTCAAACTTGGACCTGAAGTTGACCTTGAATTTATCTCCCTGTCAGTAGAGCACTACCAGGCCTGGCTTACGAAGTGCTGGGGTTCGAACCCAGGGCTTCTTGTATGCTAGGCAAACAAGCCACGCCTGCAGCTCTTCCCTCTTTCATCTGCAACTCTGATTCCCCAGCGCTTTGTAACCCAAAATCTACCCCAGTCTGGCTTAGGGCACACAGATACCCAAAGCCTCTTCCAGGGTGCAAAGTGGCCTCTTGCTCACATTAACGTTCTGTGCCAGCAAAGCCAGAATCAACTCTGGTCAGAGAGGAGCCTGTCAGTAAAATTCTCCCCTGAGGAAAGGAGTCAGCTCAGCTGGAAGAAGGAAACAGCTCTGATTCTTTTTTTTTTTTCTTTTTCTTTTTAAAACACGGTGAAGCTCCTTTTAACGCTGTCTGTCTTCGGTCTGCTATTGCTTGCCCCTCCCCCCAACAACCCCTTCCCCCGAGAGCCTCAGCATTAACTTAGACATAGCACTGTAGTTATAACTGTCTTTGACATTTCATACTGTCTGCAGTTGGTGGTGGGAAGGGAGGATTTCTAAAACTCCTGCAAGGCCTTGAGCTGTAGCTCAGCTAATAGGGGGCTGGCCTAGCATCCATGAAGTCCTGGATTGGATCCCAGCACTTCATAACTGGGCGTGGTGGGCTGTGCCTGTCAGCTTACCTCTGCAGAGGTGGAGATGGGAGGATCAGAAGTTCGGCACCATCCATGACTACATAATGAGGTGGAGAGCAGCCTGGGCTATTAACCACGCTAACTGACTCTAGCATGGAGTCTGTAGGGAGTCAGGAATAAAAACCCACCGTTGGGAGCCGCCTTTGTAATGTTACCTCTAGAAGTGGCTGCTCTGTGACTCTCCTGGGAGAGGAAACAAGAAACCCAACACACTAACATTTGTTCCTTTTTAAAGCCTATAGATAATGGCTTGTGGCTTCTTGGTTTAAAAAAAAAAAAATGATAAAGTCTTACTATGTTGCCCTGGCTGGGCTGGAACTTTCTATATTGACCAGGCTGTCTAACGTATGAACTCTGCCTCTGCCTCCCAAAAGCTGAGATGAAAGGCGTGTGCCACCACACCCAGTTTTCCCACCCTTGTGGCCTTTTAACAGTGTATGCTAGCTCTCTTCCCATGTCTTTTTATTCTGTGCTCATCTGTGCAGCTACAAAGCTTTCCTTGGTCAATAGCTTCCTGACTCGTGGAGTTACGGCTCTCACTTTACTGAACCTTGAGTGAGTTAATCCAGCCCCAGGAGATTTGTGTGTCCAGTTTTCCCTGACATCAGCCGTTCTCATGCGCTCACATGCACACTCACCCAAGTCTTTCTCCCACAAGGAAACTTTCTAGCAACAGAACACAAGCAACACACACAAGGATTCGCTCAATAGCATGTTGTTCTGAGTTGAAATGGGTGCTGCCCAGGACTGTGGCAGGGCTTCTGCGCTCCTCACCCTTGCCACCGGAGAACAAGCATCAAATCTGGGAGGCGTAGGCAGGAGGATTGCTGGGAGTTTGAGACCAGTCTTAACTACAGATTGAGACCCTCTCTCAAAACAAAACATATGACAAACAATAGCAAAAATGCTGTCCCCTCCAAAAACAATGCATAGGAGCTCACTTCGTTACTGTCTTCTCGGGGAGGGGGAGAATGTTTTCATAATTATAAATAAAGTTTTAAGCCTACTTTCACATGTTTATTAGCCATTTGACTTTGTTTCCTAGCTTTTTTTCTTAAATGTGTTTTTGAATGAACTATTTAAAAGTAGTGAAAACCAAAGATAACAATTTATAGCTAGTCTGCAAACAGCACGCTAGCTCTTTAATGTTTGTTTATTCGTTCATTAACTGTAAGCCTCATGGAGCCCTGGCCGAAGGCCGTGTCTTTCAACGCCTCTTCACTCTTTCCCACTGGGTTGTCTGTTACACTTCTGGCACATATCTTTCTAAGAACTCTAACTGCTTTCAAAGTCATTTGATTGTGTGTTTGTGTTTTGCTTGCACATATGGCTGTGGGCTGTGTACATGCCTGGTGCTAGGGAGGTCAGAGGGGGCGTCAGATGCCCTAGAACTGGACAGCCAGGTTGGGCTGGGAATTGAGCCCAGGTCCTCTGGAAAAGCTGCAAGTGCGCTTGACCACGGAGCTCTCTCTCCACCCGCTCTTTAGCTCTTTTAATGTTTTAAAATCAAATTTACCATAACCGTGTACATGTGTTGTATGTGTGTGCGCGGCACACTGGGGAGGTCTGTCCTCTCTCTCTACCACATAGATTTCAGGAATTGAGCTTGGGTGGGCAGGTTTGCGTGGCAAGTGCTTTTTCTAGCAGGCATCTCCTCCTTGCCCCATAACTGTTTCATACACCAAGCCTGGAAATTTGTGGTGGGGCAGACCAGTGTGTCCTCTGTACCTAGGGTTTGCTTGTCCATAAAGATCGGAACCGACGATCCTGAGGATCATAGTCACCTCTGAGATTTTGTGTGACAATCCGGAGATGGATGGCGTTGAAAGCCGGCTCTCCTTGCAGCCCTGTATAAATTGACTTGACTTCAAGTTAGGCTCCAGAGTTTTCTGTGTCTCTGTCTGGGAGCAGGAAACCAAAAAGACCCATGTGGGCTGGCAGGCGTTGGGCATGGCAGCTGTTCTGTGTGGACGTATGACAGCATGGGACTCCACCACTGAGATGCTTGTGTCCAGATTCTGTCCATGCCTAAGAGAACCGTGCTGTCCTATTCCTTGCTCAGAAGCAGGTAGCGACTGTTGAGACAGCATTTGCAGAGACACTGTTTGGACCTTACATCTTCATCCAGGGTCTGATGCTGTTTTAAATGAAGCTTCATGCAGTTTGCCAGGTTAAAAAAAATAGTAGTTTCTAGTGTGTGTGTGTGTTAGATTCCCTGGAGCCAGAGTTACAGGCAGTTGTGAGCTTCGGGGCATGAGTTCTGGGAAGCAACTTGGGTGCTCTAAACCCCTTAGCTGTCTCTGCAGAACCTGGATTACGTTTAGACCTTAACATCTTTGGCCTTCCTTCTGAGCCAAGGGTTTTAAATTCCTGCCTTTTGATGGTTCAGATTGCCGCTGGAGTTACTGAGGATGGTTAGAGCAGTCTCACAGATTCCCCCTCAAGTTTTTATTGAGTGAAGCATTTGAGAGCAGGGCAGAGCGGAGCATGGGCATGTGCCAGTTTTTAAAGCGAGAACCTAGCAGGCCTCATTTGGGTGTTAGGGCAATGGGTAGCATGAAAAAAAAAATAGGAATCACTTAACTCTCTTACATCCTTTGTTCAGTTCACATATGGCTAAAAGGGCAGAGAAACCCTCTGAATATTCTCATCATGGGTGCCTAGAAAAATATACGCATATGATGCAAATTAAAAAGCAGAGAAAATGCCTGCGTTTGAGCCAAACTGCTGAATGGAGTTAAAGATTGGAGTCACAATGGCCATTACTGGTGTTTCCTAGCTCTGGGATCAGGAGCTACGGTTGTTTTGTGTAAAGTTTCCTTCCTTCCTTCCTTCCTTCCTTCCTTCCTTCCTTCCTTCCTTCCTTCCTCCCTCCCTTCCTCCCTCCCTCCCTCCCTCCCTCCCTCCCTTCCTCCCTCCCTCCCTCCATCTGCAAAACCCTGGAGCCAGGGAGCTCTGGGTGAGGCTCAGTGGGCAAAGTGCTTGTTGTGCAAGCACAGGGCCTGAGTTCAGAGCCACAGCCCCATGCAGAAAGCTGAGTGTGGCAGTGTGTACCTGTAACCCTAGTCCTGGGGAGTCAGAGATAGGTAGGTCCCCAGGGTGGGGGAGGCCCCCTGGGCATCCATCTCTGTAAAATGTTAAGCTTCAGGTTTAGTGTGAGAGACCCTGCCTCAAAAAATAAGGTGGAGAGTGTAAGATACTTGACATCTCCTTCAAGCCTCCACCTGTGCACAGGTGAGCACAGGTGTGTGTGTGCGTACACACACACACACACACACACACACACACTCACACGCCTATCTTCTCTCCAGTGCTTTTTTTTTTTTGGTTTGTTACCATTTCTGGAACTCTAGATGAGCAATTGGAGCAGGAGGCTTGCCAAAAGTTCAAGGCCAGTTTGGGCTACAGTAGTTAAGTTCCAGACCAGCCTGGGCTACATGCATAGCAAGACTCCTTCTCAAGAAAAAAGGAAGAGAAGGAGAGAAGGAGGGCGAGAAGGAGGCAGAGAAGGGAAAGACAGGCTGACTGGGTCTGGTTACAGCATGGTCATCTTTAAATGCACGGTCCCCTGAGCTTAGTCTCCCCCTGCCTGGGGCAAGCATTCCCTGCACTAGGCAGGAAGCAGGGCACAGCACCTGGCCATCCCCCCCACCTCTTGAAGCAGAATTCAGTGACTTGATCTTGCCCCTCTGAGGCTGCACAGCCACTGAGCATGCGTTATGTAGCCCTTCGTGGTGGCTTTGGCCTGGGAGAACATTACCAGCGAAGGCGTCCTAAGGGGACCTTCTTGTTTCATTATTCACCGCACTGTCCCATCTCTGTTGACCTGAAGAGCAGGAGATGCCATGTGGCTTTTAACGACCGTAAATCCTAACTGTTGTGTGGCGTGCATGGGTGATGCTTATTTCCCTGTACCAGTCCTCACTTTGCACTGGGAAGGTCTGGTGGGAATTTCCAGCTGAAAGGCAGAAAGGACTGGAATGCACAGGTTAGATTAGCCAGCTGGAGTAGCTGAAAAAAACCAACCAAACAAACAAACAAAAACTTCCCAGTTGCTTGTCCAATAAGACTGCTTTCTTCATCTGTTCTGGGGTCAAGTGAAATTTCTAGAACCTGGTCTAATGTCAAGGAAACAGACTTGGGTGCCTGTGGGGGAAGTGTCTTTCTGACTGGCCTTAGGGTGCAGCACAAGTCCTGAAGGTCACCTGGGACTGGGTTTGGACTATCACCTCTGCCACACCCTTAATTTGAGACCAGGATTAGGGAGCCTGAAGCCTTTGTCCGTGACACCTCCAGCCCTGGGACCTGGGGCCAGAATCTCCTTCCTGCTCTTCTGAACAGGCTCTGCTAGAGTGGGGCGGGGCTGCTGTGCTCTGCCGCACACTGGAGGTGGTTTTGTAAGGTGAAAAGTTCGAGGCTCCATATTAATGTCAGTGTCGCTCTTCTCACTGACAAGCACACTCCCAATGACTCAGATTTACATATAAAGTGATAACATCTGTCAGAACCCACAGAACTGTGTGCCGAGATCTGTCCGAAGCACCAGGAACAGAACACGAAATTGTGCTTCCGTAGAAGAGTGAAAACTCAGAGCAAACATGGCTCTCACAGAGCCCAGGGGTCTAGGTGAAGACGCACTTGAGCTCCTGAGTCTCCTGCCCCTACTTCCAGGGTGCTGAGCTTCCTAGAGCCGCCAGGCCCAGCTTGACCTTCCGCTGTCAGTTCCTCATGGCCTGGGGGTCATGTAATGCTCGCTCCTCCCTGCCTACAGAGCTTTGCATCCTGCCCACTCCTGGTCCTGCCTGCTTTAGCATTCACACCCATAGCTGCATGATTTGCGGGTGAAGTGGAGCAGGCAATTCAGCAGTTAGCAAGAGAGTGGATTCTGAAAGAATGGCACACCCAGCCTTTAACCCCACAGTCTGATGCCTACCTCCTGAAGGAAGGCACCTCCCGTGGGCAGGATTGGAAGGAGTCTGTCACCTAGCCCAAGGCAGAGGTCAGATCCTTCTTTCGGCTGTGGCTGAAGAAAGCCAGCGCTGTTTTCTATGCACCCTTGATTGCCACCCAGCTGGTCCCGTGTGAAGTCTGAGGCCTGGCTCCTTTTGGCTAGTTTTCATGACCCAAACTACTTCACGCCAGCTTATTTCTCGGGTGGGGCACTTGTAAAATCACCTCTGTTTGGGATTTCAATTTGTAGTCCCTAGAAGCTAGCTATGTGTGTGACCAGGAAGTTAAGACCATTGAGCTGGGCGAGGCAGCAGCCCCAGGTCCCCCCCCCCCCCAGCTGAGCTGTGGGGCTCCCCTATGATTGTTCCCACTCGGCATCATGATAAAGGTGCTGATCCTACAGAGAAACAAAGGGTGGCTGAGCAGACCGTAAAACTCTAATCAGTAGACTCAGTGGTGTCTAAGGCAGTGCTTCTCAACCTGTGGGTCACGACCCCCTTAGAGGTTAAAAGACCCTTTCAGAGGGGTCCCCAGAGACCATCGGGAAAACACAGCTATTTATATTACCATTTAAAGCAGCAAAATTGCAGTTATGAAGTAGCGATGAAAATAATGTTATGGTTGGGGGTCACCACAACCTGAGGGACCGTATTAAGGGGTACAGCCCGGGGAAGGTTGAGTGCTGTTCTAGAGATCTCGTGTGGTAGCCACTGGCCACCTGTGGCTACTGAGATCTCAAAATGTGGCTCATGCCCCCGTGAAACTGAAGGGTTTTTTAAAAAGCATTTTATTACATTTTTCTTATTTTGCGTGTGTGAGAGCAGAAGGGCACATGCCGCGGTACGGAAGTGGAGGTCACAGAGTAGCTCCTGGGGGTCAGTTTTCTCCTTCCATCAGGTAGGTTCTGCAGATTGATCTCAGGTTGTCAGGCTTAGCAGTGCCTGGGGAGGCATCCTGCCTGCCTTTGTGTGTGTGTGTGTGTGTGTGTGTGTGTGTGTGTGTGTGTGTGTGTGTGTAGGATTGAATTCAGGGCCTTCCGAATTCACCCTACCAGCAAGCCACATTTCCAGCTTCAAAAAGACTGAGAATTAGTTCTGTGGCAAAGTGCTTGCCCAGCATGGACAAGATTCTGTGTTCAATCTGCAGTATTGCTATATGTGTATAGAAGCTCCTGCTTGTGTGCTTGCGTGCACATACGCACACACACACACACACACACACACACACACACACACACACACACAC
>NW_026586383.1:4620308-4634931 GCF_907164565.1 Psammomys obesus
CACACACACACACACACACACACACACACACACACACACACACACACGCACGCACCTGTGCATGCTTTGCTCTTAAAATGCCATGTGAACGGTGAGGAGGTTAAAAGACATTACCAGCCCTGCTGGAGAAGGGTGAGCCCCTCTGCTCCCTGAAGGAATGCTGGGAAACCCCGTGCACCGTTTGACGCCCCGTAGCCCTCTGATCCTGTGGGAGCCCTCAGGCTTTGGTCCGGAGCTGCCGACGCTGCAGGCTCATCCTATCTGCCTTGCAGCCTCTGCCTCCTGCATGCTGGCTGCCACCATTCTCGCCGCTTTGGGTCTCTGGCCTCCCGTTCTCCTGGTGTTGCTGTGGCCTTTTCTTCCTTTGACTGTCCTCGTTCCTTCTTGATTCTTTCCCGTTGCCCCTTTCATGTAAAAATGGCTGGGCTCAAGTTCCCCACTCCATGTTTTTAAAAGTGACAGCTGAACTCTCTTGGCATCATCTTTCCTGGTGATGCTGGCTGATGACAAGGTGGCCCCCCGCAAGCACCCACCCCCCCCCCCCCCACCCCCCCCCCCCCCCACCCCCCCCCCCCCCCCCCCCCCCCCCCCGGGAGTACCAGCTTCCTGCCTTCCAGGGTGTATTTTATTGAAAAATTAACCTTTCTGCAGGTCGGCCCCTTTGCTTGGGATGAACACCTCTCCTTCCAGTCTATGCGAGCCAAGTGTGGTAAATGTGTGTGTATGTGTGGTTAGCCCGAGTGCCAACTCAGCCCCGGCAAGGCAGCAGCACGATTGTGACGTCAGCAGCATCTCCAGGACAGCAGTGGGAACCAGGCTGCTGTGCAGACGCACCGTCCTCGCGCCCACCGGCACAAGAGCCCAGCTTCTCTACCTGGGGTGCCATCGCTGCGGCGCCATCTCGGAACCTACCTCCACATGGCAAAGTAAAAGGCCCTGCCCTCGGGGGAGCCTGCTGAGGCAAGCGGGTCGTCTGGCCCCGGGGGAGAGCCCTCATGGGGAGCTGTACATGTACAGGAGCCCTCAGCTGCGGCCCTGCACAGGGTGAAGTGGCCACAGCCGGGCAAGAC
This sequence comes from Psammomys obesus, assembly GCF_907164565.1. Lineage (NCBI taxonomy): Eukaryota > Metazoa > Chordata > Mammalia > Rodentia > Muridae > Psammomys > Psammomys obesus. Next base: position 4,621,379 of record NW_026586383.1, read on the forward strand.
GCTCCCAAAGAAGTGTACCCAACGAGCATTCGCCCGTGGCATGCTCCCGCCCGGAGCAGGCATCCTTCTCCACAGAAGCTCCTCCTGCCTCCAAACCATGGCCTACTTGTGGGGAACTAGACTCAGGCGCCAAAGAGGCTCTTCCAGAAGAGAGTGCCCACCTGTGCCAAGCGTGGAAAGGACAGTAGGTCACCGGGAGCAGCTCTTTTTGCTTTCCTGGGACACAGCTTTGTGACTCTGTGCCCTCAGGGGAGCTGGCTTTTCCAAGCATGTGGTTGTGAATGCCTTACACCGGGCTCCGAGGGATATAAGTGACTGGCTGGGGGATGAAGGATGAGGAAGCCCAGTGATGTTGGCTGGGCTGTGAGCAGGTCTTGCATCACTGGGGATGTGACTGGCATAGGTGCTGGAGTGGCTTCATTTTCCCATGCCACTTTGACAGCTTCCGTGATACTTGGCTTTTAGCCGGTGTTCTTAGCTGGGATGTGTAACTTAGGTGAGGGCACAGTGGCGGCTTATGCGACGGCGTGGTAATTTGGCTAAAGCCACTCTGACTAGCGAATGGCGGGCTGTACAAATACCAAGGTCTTGTTTTGGTGGATCCCGCAAACATCAAGGGTAGCAACGTGTCCTTAAAACAGGAAAACAGGAAGCAGGGGCAGGAGAGCACCGCTGTAACCCCAGTGCTCAGGAGGGGGAGATGGGGGGTCAGAAGGCCACCCTCAGCTGCCTTAGAGAGTCTAACGTCACCCTTAAAGTTGGGTGCTAAACCAGATAGTCCTCTGCCAGAACGCCACACTGAATCTCAGAGCTAAGGTAGGCTGCCGGGCAGCCATTGGGAAAACAGTCCGTTCAAATTCCTGGCACAGAGCCTGTCACTGAGGGCCAGGTCTGTTATGGGAGAAGGCGAGGTTGCTAAGCAAATGCCACCCAAGGAAGGGACCCCTAGGAAATGCCTCCAACTGTCCCCCAAGCTGCAGTTAAATTACATATGTATGTTGAGTAAGAGTTGAGTAAGAAACAACTTGCTTGAAATTTGCATCTGTCAAATGGAGGTTTCCTAGAAATCAGAGATGGAGGGGGTTCTCAATGGGCTGTGGAGCCCTTGAGGCTGTGAGCCCAGCACAAGGCAAGGCTGTCTCCCAGCTTTGGCTACTGACGGTTTCTCGGGGCCTGCTCCTCTCTCCTGGATGGGAAGCAGTGGGAAGGCCACACCGACAGATGTTTCAGCTGCCCTAGGTTGGACCATTCCCATTGAGGAGCTGTCTCTTACTCAGGCTTACTGTTGGTCCTGTGGAGACTGAGGTCAGCCAAAAGGCATAGACTCTATGGGAGTTTGAGGAATAGATGGGGCACGGGTGTGTGTGTGTGTGTGTGTGTGTGTGTGTGTGTGTGTGTGTGTGTGTGTGTATGCACACGCATAGTTGTGTAGGGATCTGGAAGTGTTCGTGTGTGCATGTGTGTTCTTGTGGGTGCATGTGTGTGGAGGTTGGAGATAACTTCAGGTGTCATTTCTTGGAAACCCTGTTGACCTCATGTTTTGAGATTGTGTCTTTTATGGACCAGGAGCTCAGCAGTCAGGCGAGGCTGCCTGGCAGCATGTCCTGGGAGCCTCTCGTCTCTTTCTCCCCAGCCCTGGGGTTGCAAGTTTGGGCACCATGCCTGGCTGCTTACGTGGGTCCTGGGGATCCAAGGGATCCTCATCCTTGTACAGAGAGCACTTTGTTGACTGAGCCATCTTCCCAATTCCCTACCTAGATACATGTTGGCTTCAAATATCAAGGATGGTACTGGACATTGTAGAGGCTGTTTATGGGTCTGCAGCTAAGGACTCTCTCTCTCTCTCTCTCTCTCTCTCTGTTGCATGATGTTATGTGCATGTGTGTGGGTATTCATAGAGGCCAGAAGGAGGCATGAGGTATCCTCCCGGGTCAGGCTTCACCTTACTCTTCCTTTGGCTTAGGGTCTCCCCCTGACCCTTAGGCTTCTATCTCTTGGCTCAAGTGGCCAGCAAACCTTAGCTCCTCTTAGGTCTGCCCTGCTCAGTGCTGGGGTCATGGGTGTAGGAAGGTCATCCGAGCTTACTGTGTCACTGAGCTCTCTCTCTAGCACCCTCTGCCCCCCTCCTTTGGACAGAGTCTCGTGTATTCCAGGCTGAGGATGACCTTAAACTTCTGATTCTCCTGCCTCCCATCTCCGCAATGCTGCCATTACCGCCATATACCACCATGCTCATGACTGGGAATCCAACCCAGGACTTCGTGCCTGCTAGGCAAATCTTTCACCCACTGAGCTACCTCCCCAGTGCCCTCAGGCCAAGGAGTCTTGCTGCGGGTAGACCGCCAGGGAATGTCCCCAAACCCCAGATTGCCTTCCATCATCAGCAGACCTTCGCACATCTTTCCTGTCATGGCATATTTGCAGCACCATGTGCCCCGAGGTGTGTCTGGTAGAAAGATTATCAGACCTTTTGCTATTTATTTATGTTTTTTGAGATAGGGTTTCTCTGCGTAACAGAGCCCTGGCTGTCCTAGATTCATTTTGTAGATCAGGTTGACCTCAAACTCAGCAATCCAGTCCACCTGCCTGTGCTTTCTGAGTGCTGGGGTTAACCACACCCACTGTTTTTATTTTTTGAAAAAGCTGCTTTTTCCAAAGCCCCCTTCTTTTTAAAACATATTTTTGTTCTATTTCATTGTCCAGTTAGTATATATTATCGTGGCTTGGCTCATTTGCAAGGATCTCTGGGGGAAGAGACCTGAAGGTCGTCTTGGGTTGAGTCATGTTCATTTGCTGGACTTCTGACTTACATTTTCACTCAAGATGGCAACACTGTTGTGCCCCCTTGGAACACATTGAGTTCACTGTCACTGCTTTGTTGGTGAAGGTCAAAGGTGCAAGGGTACAGTATAACAGGAGAGAAGCAGATGCGACCACAGAGGGGGGATGGGATGTGATGAGCCCTTCTGCCTGGCTGTGGAGAAGTGTCCTTAGATCAAGTGACAGTTATCACTGTCTTTGAGGACAATGCCTCATGTAATCTAGGTTGGCCTCAGAATTGCTGTATAGCTAAGGAAGACCTTGCCCTCCCGATATTCCTGCCCCCACCTCCCAAGTGTTGGCCTTACAGGCGTGTACACACCCATTTTATATGGTGCTTGGGGTCAAACTCTGAGCTTCGTGCATGTTAACTAGCACTCTGCTAGGTAAGCCACGGCCTCAGCTCAGTTGTTAGTAGTAGTAGTATCTTTGAGACCACATCAGAAAGCAGAATGCCTTGCCTTACAGGAGGAAGGCTTTGAGCCTTTGATCTCCGAGCAGCCTGGAGCTCCAGAGCCTCCGTTCCCAGTGGGGCCTGTGAACAGCAAGTGCTTCTCGGAAACAGACAGACGGTGTTCACACCACCGGTTAAACAGCTCGGTGCCCTTGGGTCTCCTCCTACCCCAAAGATTGACCTGCATAGAGGGATTGTGTGCCAGTGTGGGTGGGACCAGCATGCCTCTAAGACAGTCCCTATCATATGCATGAATGAAACCAGATATAGGTAGGTGTGTGTGTGTGTGTGTGTGTGTGAGAAAGAGAAACAGTCTCACTCTGTGTTTCAGACTGGTTTTAGACTCCTACCCCCAGCCTCCCAAGTATCAGGATTTCAGGTGGCACACCCTTCTGGTTTTGTTTTTTTGTTAAAAACTGGTTTTGTGCTTGCTGGAGGGTAGATCTGTTTATAGGTCAATCTGTTACTTGTATGTGACTCCGGCTTCTGCTGTTCTTATTCTTATTATTAAAAGGCACGTTCTCAGAAGCTTCGACAGACAGCAAATAGTGGTGAGTCCTTGCTTGAGGTTAGGGCAAGGTTGGCTAAGCCTCTGTGCCTGTGAGCGGATGCTCCCCCAGGAGTCTTGTCCTAGGCTAAGTCCATCCTGGGCTCTTCAACGTTCTGCCCATCACTGTGAGTGTATTGAGTCTCTTCAAGTGGCACCCAAGGGACTGCAATGTGGATTTGGTGTGAGCTAGAAACATTTGTTTGCCTTGGTACTGTTCTTGGGGTTGGGTGGTAGGACCTTGCAGAAGACCTCCGGATCCTGGAAATTAGGACAGTCTGGGTTTGATTTTCTGGTAGATCAGACAGCACGGGGCTGGGGCTGGTCCAGCACAAATGCTTCCCAGTCTGAGCCATGATGTGTTAGGTTCCCAGTCTGTGCTTTCTGAGAGTGTCTGGTGTTAGATGGGTCATGGACTTTGCAGCCATCTTTAACCCCCAGTTTCATCAATTTTAGTTCCTTTCCTCCCAAAGCAAGATACCCAGCTGCTCCTTTCTCCTTCTCCCTGCCCTGGGGACTGGGCATGCCCACTTCCAGGGCACCTCGGGAGAAGTAGTATAGTCCACTTGACCCTGAGAGGGATGCGTGTCCAGGGTAAGTGACTTCATCAGCGTCAGATTGAATTGTGAGCTCACAGGGAACAGAGCACCCTTGGAACACTGGCCTGGAACCCAGAAGAGAGAGAAAGAAGAACCAGAGGGAGGTGATAGAAAGGGTGGCCTTGTGAACCTCAGCCTTCTCTGTTCAGACTCCTAGTGGCCCAGCCTGGGTAGCAAGCCACCACACCAAATAGACAGCAGGTGTCGAGCAGGATAGCCAGAGGAGTAGAGTGCAGCCTTGGGCCCTGGCTGGAGGCTAGGTTCCATCCTCCCTGTGTAAAATCCCAGCAGCCTCCGCTCCTGATGCTCCCCCTGAGCATTCTTTGCTAGTGTGGATGAGTGAGGGATCCTCAGTTACCTCTGAAAGTTCTAGTAAAGCAACTTGTCCAAGATGCCCTGTAACACACATGGGGAGAAAGCTGAAGAACAGGTGTATGCTGGGACTTGAGCCTTGAGGAGATAACCGTTTGGAAGCAGCCAATAGCAAGTTCTATTGAACCTGAAATTTGGAAATGTCTAGCCCAGCTTTGAAGGAGAGCCAGGGTTCCCTCTAGAACACAGGGAAGGGACAAGCCAGCACATACATGTGTCTTCCTGGACAGCCACAGCCCTTTAGTCACTGATGCCCTCTGTGCATTTGGAGTGTTATTTAGATGTAAGACACTCTGTCTAATAAGATTGTTTTTTTTTTTTTCAAGGACTTGTGAACAAAGCTGTCTTTTTTTATACTTAATACCTCTGAATCCTTCTATTTCTCTGTGATAAGCTTACTATGTCTACTCTGTTGTTCATAGTTGGATCCAAATCAAGAATATTTGCTTATAGTATTTGAAGGAGGACTGTGAAAATGTGTACTTGGTGAACAGGTTTGCAGAACCCCAGGGATGGCGCACAGCAAAGTTGTTGAGAGTCGCACACTAGAAAATCTCCTTGTATGCTGCGTCTGTTAGCTCGACTCTTTTCTGTGCCATGTGAGAAGTTGGAACTCAGTAGCCGAGGTAGCCAATCAGCATCAAGACCAGGCCCAGAGGCCAGCGTGCTCCCTGCCATCACTGTGAAGTTCCAGAATGTTTCCTGAGTTCTCATTCATTTTGTCTTTTCATGCCTGTTCGGAGACTTAACTTGCTGGATTTGCGTGGGAATTCTCAGAGTAAAATTTTTTTCAGAAATAAAGCAATTTGAAAATTCCAGGTGGACTCAACTTTTATTGATAAATGCTAAAAAGTGTGCAGGGCATGTAAGCTCCCAGGCAAGCTTGGGCCAGGGGCCACATACGTGTACTGTGGATACTGGCAGGGCTGCCCAACCTCTGGCAATGACAGGGTGTTGGCATCCACAGAGTTTACTCCAGAGCCCTGCAATGAAGGTAGCAAAATTAACAGATACGTGAATATTAAAAATCAAGGGTCAGTGAGAGGGCCCAGGGGTTAAAGGCGCTTGCCTCCAAGTCTGATGTCCCAAGTTCTAGTCCCAGATCCTATAGGGCTGAAGGGAAAAAAACTGACTCCTGCAAATTGTTTTCTGTCTCTCCACATTTGTGCTGTGGTACTTGCATGCATCTCTCTCTCTCACGCACACTCACACACAAACATGATAATTGTAATCACAAAAGTATTCATGATCACAATATGTAAAGTTACACTTTGTGCATGTGCGTATGTGATATGTACAGCTGTGCGATCAGCCATGGACATGGCTGGTGGTTTATTAAAAAGCACTCATGAATGTTGGTCTACTTTTAAAGTCAGGGACAGTCCTTCCACGCCAGGAGGCCTAAGCCCAGCTGTGGGGTGGGTGCTAAGGCGGGTTCAGTGACCGCAGCACAGGGCCTGACCCTCGAGAGGCTCAGCCTCTGCCTGGCAAGCAACATTGCTTTACAGATGTGGCGGGGGCCAGCTTGGCTCTGTGCGGTCACCGGAAGCTGTGGGTTAGGCCTCCAGTCGGACTCTGCAGCTACCTCTAAAGGACCAGCTGATGGTTTTCAATGATTCCGTTTCAGCCAAACTCAGGCCCTGAGCTGGTTTTGTCTGAGGAAGAACAAAGCGACAATGAAGATAAGGAAGAGACGGAGCTGGGCGCCATGGAGGACCAACGCAGTGTAATCCTTCACCTCATCTCGCAGCTCAAGCTGGGCATGGATTTAACCAAGGTGGGCTGACGCGGCTGTGCTGCTGTTTCTGTCTTTGGGCCTCTCCTGCTCACCTGGCCGCTCACAGTGCTGAGGTGGGGGAGAGGGAAGGGCCAGCATTAGCTTGTAATGAGGATATTTTAGTACTAATTGGAAAAGACACACAGATACACACACACACACACACACACACACACACACACACACACACACAAACATAGATACTTCCTTCACATGCCATCCACACACATACAAACATACACAAACATACCTGACACATCTCCATGAGCATCACACACACACAGATACCTCATAACATACATATATCTCACGTACACTAAAGTGCCACAGGTACTTTTCACACTATACACAGATACACACATGTGTAGGCATTTCATACTCACACACATACATACACAAAACACACACACACACACAGATACCTCATATCACACCACATTCCCATGTGATTGAGAAAAGGGGGGTTTCGTGTAGCTGACCTCAGACTCCTGTTTGTATCCAGGGCTGGCCTTGAACTCCTGACCTTCTTGCTTGGTCCGCCTCCTGAGAGCTGGGATTTTCGGTGAATGCCACCACTTTTGGCCTTTGTTTGTTCTCTTTCTCTCCCCCTCTCCCTTCTTTCTGTCTGTTTTCTTCTCTGTTTTCTGAGTCAGGACTTTGATGTGTATCATCAAGTCTGGTCTCAAATCCTCAGCTCAAGCCAGTTACGCAGCAGCGGAGCTGTACGCCATCCAGAAAGGGGCCTCGTTTGGCTCCCTGGAGCTAGTGTGTGTTCGCTGCTTGCCGGGATTGGAGATGAATGGTAGCTTTGCGGCCGTGCCCTAGAGATCAGAGCAGCTGGCAGAGGTCATTGTGACACCGCAGCCATGGTGAGAAGACCCAGGAGGAGGAAGGAGCCAGGAGCCAGGCCACTGAGCCCGCCCAGCCTGCAGGCCTCACAGCCAGTCTATAAGGGGTGCGGGCTTTGCTGGTGACCCCAAACCCAGCGGCGGGCGGTGAGAGTCAGGGCCCTGCGAGCACCCGGAGTTCTTCCCGAGTGGCCCAGCCCCCCCTGTTCTGTCACCTCGCCCATCACCTCAGCAGTCTCGAGGCAAGCGGAAGGCAGCTCCGTGAGCCAGCTGAACGTCGCCTGGAGTCACGGGGATTTGAGGGGTTCACGCACTTTACAGTGTGGTCGATGTGTTGTTGTGCCCCTGATCATAGTGCCGCTCCGGAAGCGTCGTGGGGACGGGAGGTGGCATGCAGAGCCGGACACCCAGTGATTGTGTCACCATTCTTTATAAAATGCCACAAGTGTGCCACTGGGCTCTGAGGTGTGGTTGGAGAATAGTGAGCAGAGAGAGACGGGGTAGCCTCAGAGGGTAGGATCAGGCTCTCTTTCTAATGCTGTGGGGTTTTATTTATTGAGATGGGGTCTCACTGTAGCCCAGGCTGCCCTTGAACTTGCCGAATAGCTGACGATGACCTTGACTCCAGAACCTCATCTCTCAGCCCTCCAAGTGCTGAGATTCCAAGTGTTCGCCACCACATCTGAAGCCGTTTTGTTGTCTAGAAGTGGGATCTAGTGTGTGTCTGGCTGGGGCTTTCTGCAGCTGAGGGTAACTTTGGATTTCCGATATCCCCAGCAACAAGTCCTGCCTGTGGGAATTACAGGCGTGTGGCCGCTCCTGGTTTATGCAGTTTATGGGGCTCGAACCGAACCCCGGGCTTTATGTATGGTTAGGAAGGATTCTCCTGGGGAGCTACCTCCCCAGCTCAGAAAGTGGCCCTGAAACCTTCCTAGGGGTTTCGGTATAAGCGTGCCCAACACCTTGGGCACGCTGCTTTAAATGGGAGCCCCACTGAGCACCACAAAGGTCCCCATTGCTTCCTTCTCATGCAGCGCACAGCCAATCCCTGCCCAGGAACGCGTAGAGGGTGCCCCCACCCTCGTTTCGGCCTTGTTGCTGAATAAATCTGCTAGAAAATGCTTGCTTTTGAAATAGCTGCCTAGCTTCAAGACTCTGAGACGGTGCTCCACTCAATGCGGAGGGCGGGCAGGTGGCAAGGTCCCCAAGTGCCATCTGAAATCTCAGTGTTTCCAAATGGTGGGTCTCAACCTACCAGTGGGTTGTAAAACCAATTTAGTGGGTCAGGCGGTGAGCGTTTCCAACACTTGAACTCTGACAGAAAAGCTCAGCGTACGGCAGCACACTCTGAGTTCTCTTGTGCAGGGTCACAGTGCACAGTGTTCTCAGGTGGACCACACTTTTCAGATGCTCCCAAAATGCAGGGCTGATAGCAGAGAGCGAGAAATTGAAATTGCTCCGATGGAACCTGGAAGGGTGCTGAAGCCTGGCGGGAGCCAGCGGATGCTCAGCTGACTATCCGGGGGCCTCTCTGTGAACAGCTCGTGTCTGGAGCTGTGAGCTTTGCATTGCTATTTTATTAGCTTGTGATTTCCAGAGGCATAGCCTAATCCTGAAACTGCAGACATCACCGTTATCTAATACCCGCTTGGTTGCCTGGAAGGAGGAGGAAAAATTAATTTCAAACATCTTCCATCCAACGAAATATTGTGTTGAATGCATTTTGCAATAGTCCGGGCACCATAAGATGGGTGAAGGAGTTTCCTTCAGGAAATCAGACCAGCTCTGTTGGGTAAGTAAAGAAACGAAGAGGCTGGGAGGTGGCACACACACACACACACACACATACATGTATGTGTATATATACATAGATAAACAGGTTACATAGATATTAAACATATATTTAATTAAAATATTACACACACACAGTGCTGGGCAGGCAGAGGGGAGTTCCAGGGCTGCGAGCCAGGCAGCCTAGCTTGCTTGGTCAATTCTAGTGAGAAAGCCTGAGTCAGAAAAAACAAGGGTGGCAGGTGTTGGCGGAGAGATGCCCAAAGTTGTCGCCTGGCTTCCACGTGCACATGTGTGCATGCCACTCATATGCATGTGTACTTCTGCACACACATGCAAAATACACATACAGAAGTAGAAGAAGAAGGGAGGAAAGAATGCTTATTCTTTAAGCCCCTGGTTTCTGAAATCCCGGATGAACCTTGGCCTGGCCCCTTGGCCTGGCCCCTTGGCTTGTCCTGGGTGTTTTCTCAGGTCTGGAAATGAAGCATCAGGCACATGGCTCCTGAGGTTGTTAGCTAATGGGTCTTTGAGGGGCACCTGTTTCTAGCATCTTTCTCAGGAGTCTGGCGCACGCCCTGCTTGAGAGGTGAGGGGATTATCGCTCTTTCTGGCTGTCCTCTGCCTTCCTGGCTGAGTAATGGTTTATGTCAGATTTCTAATGGCCCAAACTAAAGAGCGGCTACTCACTTCTGACAAATGGCACAACTGTCAGTGTAATTAATTGCCCTCTGGATCCCAATCCCTAGCCCAGCTCTCCTTTATCTATCTATCTATCTATCTATCTATCTATCTATCTATCTATCTATCTATCTATCTATCTATCTATTTTTAACTTCCCCCAAAGTAGTCCATTGTCTTAATTATGTTAATGGGAGGAAAGGCAGCCCTTATTGATGGCTCGATAAATCTCCAGCCACCACGCCAGACCACTTGGTCGCCATCAGTCTGAACAGCTGGGCCATCACTCACTCCCTGCCGGTGGCAGACAGCCCAGTTAGTGCTCAGCACTTCTTGGCTTCGTATGTTGATGAGCTGATGTATTTAGAAATGCACCGAGAAGAGGAAGAAGAGGCCTCCTGCCCCCGCACGGAGGCCGTATGAAAGGAGCAGAGATCTGCTGGGTGAGAAGCTGCCCGTCTTGGCTGGAAGGTTCTGGTATTGGAAGACAGTCCGGTGGTGGGTCCTCTCAAATCCTGGTGGTTCTCCAGTGAAAGATGAGCGACAGAGCCATGGTGGCAGCATCTGAGAGGACGAAGCCCTGGGAGGCTGGGCTTGGTGATGGCTGTGAACCCGAATCCCTAATAACTGCCAACAAGACAGGATCTCGAGTCACCGTGGAAACCAGCCTCTGCATGTCTGTGAAGGGTCACCCAGGCTGGGTGGCTTGAGGGGGAAGACCCACCCTGAATGTGGTGGCCCGCTCCCTGGGCTGGCGTCCCTGACTACACTGGAAGGAGGAAGTGAGAGGATCATTCCTTCATGGCCCTGTGAACTGACTGGCCGCAGCGTGACCTGTTCCTTCTGCCACGTGCTTTCCTTGTCATAAAGGACTGTGCCTCCAGAACTGTGAGCCAGAATAAGCCCCTCCTTCCTCTCCTGCTAGACACGAATCACAGCAAGCCTGCAGGATGGAGTGGGTGTGTGAAAACGGCCACCTTCTCTGTGGCATCCCCATTCTCAGGGAAGCTTTTTTTCCTCTTTAAATCTGAGCATGCTTTGATCTACAGCAGCAGTTCTCAACTTGTGGGTCGTGATCCCCTCCTTGAGGTCGAACAACCCTTTCGCAGGGGTCACCTAAGTCCATCGGAAAACACAGATGTTTACATTACAATTCATACCAGTAGCAAAATTAGGTATGAAGTAGCGACAAAAATCATTTGTGGCTGGGGTCACCACAACCGGAGGAGCTGTAGCGAAGGGTCACGGCGTGAGGAGGGGTGAGAACCACCGGTCTCCAGTGAAGGTGCAAGGGCATCGCCCGCGGCGAATGCCTGGTACTCGGCCTCACTTCTTCCCTCTGCCGACCACGCTGCCCTCCCGCCGCCTCCCGTGTCTTTTCCGGCATGAGCAGCTGTCTGTCTCCTCTTCCACGGCATCACTTTTGTATGTGCTTGTGTGCATGTCTGTGCAAGTGCGTCCGTGTGTGTGTGTGGGTGTGTGTGTGTGCTGGCTGTTTGATGAACCGTTCTGGAGCACATTGAAGGTCACCTTCCATCCAGCTTTCTAGCCTGTTTCTCCAGAGAGCAAAGGCATTCCTCCTGGGCAGGAAATGTAGCCTGGAGATTCATATGTAGCCCAGGAGAAAATTTCCAGAATCATCCCAATAGCTTCCCTTGTGACCTGCCTTGCTTTCTTTCCTCCTCTCTCCTTCTCTTCCCCTCCTCTTCCCTCTCCATCACTTCCCTCCATCCTCTCCTCTCTGTCTTGTCTCCTCGGCTCTTCTATATATCTCCCCCCACCATGATCACATATAGCCCAGGCTAGCCTCAAACCACTGTGTAGCTAAGGATGACCTTGAACATCCAGTCTTCTGTCTCTACTTCCTGAGTGCTGGGATCATAAGTAGGTACCACCATGCCTAGTTTATGCAGGGCTGGGGGGTTGAGCTCTTTCTGGGTGTCTGCATGGCAAGCACACTGCTAACTGAACTACGTTCCCAGTCTCCAGAGACCCAAAATCTTGTTCTTTAAAAAAAAAAAAAAAGAAAAAGAAAAAGTGTGTTACTATATGGTCCTAGTGGGTTGATTGGGAAGCCGAGACAGGAAGATTCAAGTTTAAGGCCTGCTTAAATGGACGCTTTAAAAAAGGTGTGGGGGAGAGAAGGAAGAGAATGAGAAAAAGAATGAAAGGGAAAAAAGAGGAAACGAAAAGTTGGGTACGTGTTGTGGTGACAAAGCACTCTGCCAGCATGTGTGAAGGGCACTAGTGTTAGATCTCAAGTCGAACAAAGATCATCATCAGAGGGGAAACACTGCAGCTGGTTCTGTCACGGCAGTGTCAGGCTCAGATGCAGCCACGGAATCACTGGCCCATTGTGGAAGTGTGCTAAGCCATCCTGTGGAGGGAGAAGATGGAGCCGGGTCAGGAGATACTCAGGAGTCAGACCCTGAGCCTCAGCCTGACTCTGCAGTACTGCTGTGGCTGCCTGTGTCTCTGTGGGACGTGCCTGGCTGTTTCCCTTTCTCCTGGACTTGCCTCCTTGAGGGTTCCGGCTGCTGAAACCTGCAGCTTGAATGGCTATGTGGTGGGGTCCTTGCTGCTGTGATCCTGACAAGAAGAGCACAGGAAGTTTGGACTCCTGGTTTTAAGAAGCCTTAAGGTGTGTCACTGGGGAAGGCAAGAGGCGGCTGTCCACATGCCTCAGCAAGCCGAGCCCGTGGAGTTCTGACACTTACAGCAACATGGCTCTTCCCTCTCTTGTTAAGTGCTTTTGGACTCCCCCGAAGAATATCTAGTATACAAAGGGAAATATCTAGAGGTGTGTATCCTGAATGATTCTTAAATTAATTAAAATGGACAGTGAAGATGGACCATGAGTGACCGAGGGGAGGGGGAGGAGAGGATGGGAGTGTTAGGGACATTTGCTGGCATGGTCTTTGTTTGTTCGGTGGGTGAGTGGCACAGCCTGGTCCCACAGAGCTCAGCAGACCTCACCTGACTCCACAGACACATACAGCCTGAGGAAGGTGCTGTCCCAGAGGGATCCTTGAACAGCCAGATTCTCAGTTCAGTCCTATTGTGGCTAAAAGAAAGTTAGGAAGTCTGCGTTGATTTGCATAGTTGTCATTTGATGACTATTCCTGCATTTGATTGAGGAAAGCAGAAAGATACAAAAATGCAAATCAGCCTTTTATCATCTAGAGACAAGCTAACATTCCGAGGCTTTGAATGGATTTACTTGGATTGTGTTCTGTGCTTGATTTTATATCTTGCGGCTGCTTTTTACATGGCTTTTAATGACAGATAAATAATATTAAGAGCTGTCTACTAAGCCGGGCTTCCCTAGTGGGGCTGGCTTTCTCCGATTTCCTCTGAAACAACTACGCCTTGAAGACATGTCTGCCTGCTTTCTCTCTTCTGGACATCTTTTCTTTTGTACCCAAATCACTTGCAAGGAGTTTTTAGAAAGCCCATTGGGCAGGACTGACTGTATGGCTCAGCTGTTAAGAGCCTCAGGGCTGAGGACCCGAGTCCAGTTCCCAGCACCCTGGTGGCTCACAGCCCCTTTTATTAACCCATTCCAGGGGATCTGACACCCCCTGCTGGCCTCCCCAGACGCCTGCACTCATACACACACACACACACACACACACACACACACACACACACACACACACACACA
>NW_026586383.1:4634941-4638484 GCF_907164565.1 Psammomys obesus
ACACACACACACACACACACACACACACACACACACACACACACACAATTAAACATAAAACTAATTTTTTAAAAGGCCTAGCATGGAGCCATAGTTATAGATCTGAAAGCCTGGATGATATTCAAGATGAGTCCTTGTATAACCCTGGTGGCCTGCCAGCTTTGTAACCTCATGAATCCACGAGGAAAGGAGCAAAACAAGGCTTGGCGGTAGCAGAGAGGCATGGCTCCACACTGTTGTCTGTAGCCACCCGAAGAGCGATTCCTTAATCACTTAAGGGGCCTCAAATCAGGTGAAGCCAGCTCTGTGACTTCCTCACAGAAAGGAATTTCAGGATGAGCCACCACAGAGCAGACTGGGAGTTTATTAAAAGATTTTAATATAGATTCTAAGCACTGGGGTTTAAAAGAAAGAGGCTCCTCGGAGAGTGAATGAGACATGACAGACTGGGTGTGGACTTTCCAAGGAAGACCCACACATCGCTTCCTTCACAAACGGTCACATAGCTAGGACTTTGGGATGAAAAACATCTCGTTTACTTGTTTTGCTGGGCACGGAGGTATGTACTGCTGCATGTGTCAAATCAAGGAACAGCTTTTGAGAGGCGGCTTTTGCCTTCCACTGTGTAGGTACCAGGGTCTGAACTTGGGGAGATGAGCCTGGCCGCAAGTGCCGGAACCTGCTGAGCCATCTCACTGGCCCAACTTGAGGGATTTTTTTTTTTTTTAAGTTGTTATTTTTCAAAGGGTTGCAAGGAATCTAACGAGTGTGGCGATGGGGTTGGGGGAGGGTTGAGGCAAAGCTGGAACTAACAAGTTAAAGGTGTAGCTCACAGGGATGCCGGAAGTCATGACATCCTCAATGTGTGTAAAGTTAATAATCACGTCCGTGAGGGTCTCAGGAAACATGTGGAAGAGGAGTGGGGCTCTGTGCTCGGCCGCACATTGGGGCCCTTAGCCTGGCTTCCTCCTCGGTACTGACAGCCTGTATGGGAACTGTGCTCCTGGAGTCCTAGTTCTCAGCCGCAGAGAGGCTCCAAGCAGACTCCACAGTGAGGGCCTCCTTTTCTTCCATGTCTGTTCTCTCTCCTGCCTCCAGGTCATCCTGGGTGGAGGAAGCACTACCCTTCGCAGCTGGGCGGGCGGACCCTAATGCCTGACAGGGAGTAGTTGCTTTGTGGGGACCCTACAGGCCCCGGGAGGTGACAGTAATACAGCACAGCTGTCTGCATCCCTGGTCCAGGTGACCCGGTCAGTGGGTTGTGGGAGCTTGGAGTTGTACAGGCCTGGAGCCACCGCTGGCTTTCCTCTGGACCAGCCTGGTTCCCCTGTCCTTCCCACTCACGCCCTCTCTCAGTCACAGTCGGTAGCAGACCCAGACAGAGCTGTGAGTTAAGGCCCTCTTCCTTCCTCGAGGCACATCCTGGTTCCCCGAGGCCCTGCTCTTGGCGGCAGCTGCGGAGACGCAGTTGTGCTATTCCTCTTCCCCTCTGTGGCCCCCGTTAGCAAATGGGCCTCGTCTCTAGCCCCCCCTCCCCCGCTGAACTGTGTTGGATACATGTCGCACTCTAGTACTATCCCCTCGCACTGGTGACACCGTCTTCCTGGCCTCCAGGGCCAACACGACACAGCGGCTCTTTTCTGAGGAAGCACAGGGAATCCTCCTGTCGCTGGGGCAGGTGGGAGGGGTAAGAAAAGCCTCTTTGGGCTAAAAAGATGGCTCAACAAGTAACGGTTCTTGAGCGAAGCCTGACAGTGTGAATGAGTTAACACCGCAGGTCCCCCGTGGCGGAAGGGGAGAGTCCAGGCCTGTGGCTCGTAGCCAGTGTGCCCCTCAGTGATCAACAGATAATAAAGACGTACTAGCTAAAAAAAGTCTCTCTAGACTCTTCACAGTGACAGGGACGGAGCGAGGGGCGCGTGTCAGCAGAGACACAGCGTCCGGGATGTGTGTTCGAGGGAGCGGGCTGGGAGAGGAATGAGTGGGCCTGTGCTCTTGTGTCGACTCTAGTGAGTAAAGAAAGTCACTCAGAACATTCGTGTGCACAAAGCTGCCGCTGTCCCCTGACCCCTTCGGCTTGTCCGGGTCGGGGGTCTCTCCTGGCCCGGGCCTCCGGAGCTCACCCTGCCTGTGGCTGTGGCCGTGGCCGGGCACTCACTCACGCACCCTGTTGCCTTGTACCCTCTGGTGCAGGTGGTCCTTCCCACGTTCATCCTGGAGAAGCGCTCCTTGCTGGAGATGTACGCAGACTTTATGGCACACCCCGACTTGCTGCTGGCCATCACGGGCGGGGCGACGCCCGAGGAGAGAGTCATTAGCTTCGTGGAGTATTACCTCACGGCCTTCCACGAGGGCCGCAAAGGCACCCTGGCCAAGAAGCCCTACAACCCCATCATCGGCGAGACCTTTCACTGCTCCTGGGAGGTCCCTAAGGACAGAGTCAAGTCGAAGTGGACTTCCTCCAACTCTCCCCTCAGCTGTCAGGAGCACCCGGTGGCCGACGACCCCTCTCAGAGCTATAAACTCAGGTTTGTGGCTGAGCAGGTGTCTCACCACCCGCCCATCTCCTGCTTCTACTGTGAGTGCAAGGAGAAGAGACTGTGTGTCAACACTCACGTATGGACCAAAAGCAAGTTCATGGGCATGTCCGTGGGGGTCTCTATGATAGGGGAAGGTAAGCTGACGTGGGGAGCCGGTGTCTCCCATGGTCCCTTGCACTGAGATGAGCGGTGGGCGCTCTTGTGCATAGATTTTCTTTGTAAATGGGGGTGGGTGGGCAGGGAAGAGGGACAGATGTTGGACCAGTGGTCCCAGGTGACGGATGGACGGGAGGGGTCGCAGCATCTAGCTCAGACGGTGCTGTTGCACACACTCTTCCTCATTGGGTCCATGGATGGAAGGGCCGGCCCTAAGGCTGTGACCACGCCTGAGGAGGTCATGGTGGAGCTGGCCCTAAGTGTGCAGACCCTCACCAGCCCTCTGGCTCCCACACCATGAGGATAACAGAGTTGCCTGCTGAAAGCTGCTCATGCGAGCCCCTCAAGGCCAGACTCTGGTTCTACAGGGACCGAGAATAGGCTGATCGTCCTAAGCAAACCTGGGAGTGGTTTGTTCGTTGTGTGAAGAAACCCAACAAGTCCTGTGAAGTCATTAGTATTTATTTAACTCCCTTTGAGTCACATCCACTTGAGACTCTACAAACTCTACAAGTCTCATCCCAGAAAACAAACAAAACTAAACAAAATCCCACATAGTTTTACTTTCAGCCTCTTGGCTTCTTGAGAGCCCTTCTCAGATCCCATCATTGAAGGATGCTTTTGCTGTGAGCATTTATGTCTTTCAAAATTATTATATATGTATTATATATGTGTATATTTCTATATAGTGAGAGAAAGGGAGACTGAATGGGAGAAAAAGGGGGATGGATAGAGTGAGAGGGAGAGGGGGAGGGAGATGGAGAAATGACAGCTTGCAGAATGTGGCTCCCTCTTTCCACCACGTGGGTGCTGGGGAATGTACTCAGGTCTTCAGCTTTGGCGGCAA